>NW_028277076.1:3064230-3216634 GCF_059951505.1 Python bivittatus | reverse complement strand
GTGACCTTCTAAAATAATTACTCTACACAGACAGGATGCTGAACTGCTTTATTATTACAAGCAACTCAATTGGTTAAGGGCAGAAACATCTTCAGTCTGCAAATCCCAGCTCCCCCCCTCCCCACTCTACATTATTAATTAGATTCCACTCATAATCTAACAGTTGAGGTCATGGGTGTGTGCTTCCTTGATACTCCACATCAACACAGCTGTCCCTTCTGGATTTCCCCCCCTAATTATCCTCCAAGGGTTACAAAGGCCAATGAGTGTCCTGGACCACCCACTCAAGAACAAACTGCTGCTCTTATAATGTGACACAAACAGCCTTAAGATTTGCAGGATCATCAAGCTCTCTTTGGTTATCCTGAGGGCAGAGAAAGGACTTGCTGAATCGGCACCCAACCTGGAAGAACGCTCATCGTGCTAGCTGTCATTTTTACAGCTGCTTTTCACCATCTCGCCGACTCCTCTGCCGGCCATTGAAAGCAAACGGTTCACAAACAAAACTGAGCATCTCTAGCCATGAACGTGCAAGCGTGCGTCTGTGGGTGTACCACCACCACCACACACACATTCTCTACATCCTCCGTGGCCTTGGTTAACAAAGGCTCGCTTTTCCCTTTTAACCCATCTGCAAGGCCAGTCCGTTCCTAAAATAAACATCACCTTTTTTGAAGGTTGTGGAATTGCATCCAGTCCAGATCGGTGCCTGGGATCCTTTATATTGCTCTTAAATAATGCTTGCTGCTTAAAACCCACCTGTCCACTTTGTACTGGAACAGACGAGACTGTACAGACTTCAGCTGAAGCAAGGGTAAGCAACTAGCACCCGCAAGGCTGTTTGGCCCTCAAGCCCCTTTGGGTGCAGCCTTCTGGGTCTTCTCCCAGATGGGATGGCAAAGATCAATGGAGGGGTGATTTTAGTGAAATGCCCTAAAACAGGCTCAAACCTCTTTTTAAAAAAAATCTCACAGGGGTGGGGAGTATGGAGGGAACATGCCTGAAGAGATTGTACCATCTTCCACTCACTGCAACTCTGCCCAGTACCAAATGTATGGCTGAGGAAGGAGATTTAGGAAGGAGATTATGATCTTTTTTCCCCCATGCTTTTTTTTAGTTCTTATGGAGGTTAGGCTATCATTTTTGAAGACACTGAGTGTTTATGGGTTTCTAACCACCAGAACCTTTGGGGAAAAGGGGGGATATAAATAACTAAAATCGAAAGTTACCGATGCACAAACACACACACACCCAGAAAAATCTGCACAATACACATTGCAAATGCATCATGTACATGATTCATAAAGAGGTCTGGCAGGAACTAACCCTACCTGAATGTCATCTGGAAGACCTGCCCTTGGTTCACATGTTGGGTCCTGTTGTTGTAGCCATGAAGCATCTCTCCAAAGAGAGTATCGTTGAAGTTCACATCTGGCTTGAGGCACTTGGGGCCCTCACAGATGTCTGATAACAGGAGGCAGGACTTGCCATCTGGAGCCAACTTGTATTCCTCAACACAGCTGAAGACCAAGCAGAAATAAAAATCCTTAGGACCACTCCAGCCACAACTGACCAAGTCAGATCCAGCTAAATTGTAATGTAGCTATCCCACCACTGGTGTCTTCCAGATGGGATGGGATGATAACTCCTAGAATGTCAAAAGGGCATGGTTGGAATGGGGTATTTCAAAGTCAGAATATTTTGCCCATCTCTCCTCTTTGATACATAACTTTGATTAAATAATAAAAAGTGTGACTCATTTTTCTTCGATGATTATAATGGTAGACATGTCCCTTGTCAACTTGCTGAGTATTTCCAAGGGAGAACCTATGTCTGCACAGGGCCCTGTTTCCTGATTTCTTCTGAAGCTCCCTTAGGAGGGCTATGTCAAAGTCCTTCACTCGTCTTTCAGGGTTTTCCATGGGTGTCATTTTCTTCTGTTTTTGGAACAGAAGTTATGCTGCACCCCATTTCCCAAGTGGCTGAGTAGGAACAGAAGTAACTCTTTTAGGGAACATCACAGTACAGCTTCAAAGATGGCTGGAAGTGGGGGAAAAAATCTATTCTGGAGCCAAATGGCACTCCAAGAACCAAGCCATCCATTTCATAATATGCCCACTCTAGATAACCAACTGCCAACAAGACAGGTTAGGGAGAATGCATGGTTTGCTTAGAGGCTCTCCACTTTCTGTTTCTGCATCTGTCTTCACATCACTGGTAATATGGTCTGTTAATTAAAGAAATATTACTCAACTGGCTCATTAAGTCATTCAGTTGGCTGTTTTTTTTAGCAGAAAAATAAATGTAAACAAAACCTAGATATAGGGTGCAAAATGTCAATGTCCCTGTATTCATCAATGTGGAATTAGAAATGCTCTGATGATTTGAAAAGCAGGGCTCTACACTATCAACTGCATCCATAAACTTTATCAAAGCCACTGGGGTTCTCCAGTACCCGTTACTGGAATCACTGCACATTTCACTGGCTGCATTTTCCTTTTGATTCCTTCTCCCTTCTTTTGAGCCGTAAAACAATTCACACAAAACCAGGAACTGATGAACCCAAACCCCCAGGGAACTGTGAAGGGCTGCAACACAACAAAATTGCTGCCACCTGAACACCTGGAGGTGTCAGGATTTGACAGATGTTTCATGGAGTCGCTTTCAGGAATGTGCTTCTCTGGTGCAGAAAACCACCCTTTGCATTTTGCTGAAGGTCAAAATGAGGTTGAGGCGCTAGTAGTGGCCATGAAATGAAGAAGCAAATAAACGGGGGGAGGAAATGCAGGGAAAGGAAGTGGAGATCATTTAAACACATATGTCCATGAGAACAGTACTGAATAAAATACAAGAGTTTGAAGCTGACAGATCTCCCTTCTTATTAGTGAACGTGTGATCAGCGTGCACATTGCATGAAGAACGTGGGAGACTTCTGTACTTCATACTGATGTTTCCAAAATATAGCATATAGAATTAATTGCTTCCTGAAACATACTCCTCTCCTGATAAGCCATCTATCTACAGTCTGTCTTAAGCCAATATTTAGCGTATACTCTCTTTCATCATCATCCTGAAGATCAGCTGCTATCATGAAGCCAACCTATTCCCAAGGAAGATTAGTTCTAAAATAGGAAAGGAATGAGATCATTCATGACAACATATTGCCTACAGCGAAGGTTCAGGCACTCACTTCTGGAACAACATATGTGTATAGAGGTGAATTTAAATTGCCCCCCTCCAATTTACACAGTTTACACATTTATACTTCTTAACATGGTATCACACTGATTGGCCATCTACTGTAAAGTTGTCATCAATGCTGAATATTCAGTTGCTGGTGGATTGGCCCAAACTGCCAACAAATTACCCTCAAAGTGTTTGAAAAATTATGGAGATAAGTTCAGGGAATAATGCAAAGAATGAAAGAACAGGGGCATGGGTGTGGCTCTTTAATAGTTTAGCTCTTCTCCCCCAAATCCTTCCTTTCTTTTTCAAAAGGTCTCTAGGAAATGTTAAGAAAAATCAACTCAGCGCTATACATATTTCAAATTCAGGGAAAGAGACTTAACTACTGTAACCAGAAGAAGGGATCCTAATTCAACAAAATGAGCTTAATGAAGAGTTTCGTAAAGCCCTAAACACACACAGAGAATGAGCAGGCAAACAGAACATCGGCTGCATTTTCTCATCCTGAAACCTGAAAAGCAGATTGGGAAGCAGGATATAATTCAGAGAGAAGGAATAGTTGAAAGCACCGTCTTTTAGCATTTTGCTTCCTTAAAAGAAAATAAATGGGCCACAAGCCCATATGGGACCTTGACTATTATCTGCCCCAGGTAAGATAAGCCTGTTCAACTGATTGAAGACGGAGCTCTAGGCTAGCTAGTTAAACTGGTCCATGCGGTATAACGTGACCAAATTTGTCTTTGCACAATTCTCCCCTGCCAAAAAGGCACATGTTTTTCTACCTCATTCTTTGGAATGTCTTTAAAATGTCTTTGGGGAGTGTGGCTGAGCTGATTTTGTTTAATTTTTGCAATGTGCCCAGAGGCTTCATTGTGTGTAACATTTCTCTCTATTCCTGTTTGGTCTCTGGCTGCCTGATCTGGAACAAAGGCTCCAAGTGTAGAGTTCACTCAAGGTAGAGCTCCCTGGCTGCTACATATCCCTATCTGAGGGCGGGGGGAACTCCATGGGATGAATCCCTTCCTAAAGTTTTAAGGGAAAGGGTGCAAGTCTGGGGGCTGCAGATCGTTGGATAGCTGACTATAAAATGAAAGTTAGACCATTGTCATACATATCTCAGCACCTTATAACTAAATAAATGCAAGAGTTCTGCACCCGACCCTTAAGAATATATTCTCCTTCAAGAGAAAAATCTGAAAGCAATGTCTTTTTCACCAAGATGAAGTGTCATGGCTGCAAAAAAAAAAAAGTAGAACTTTTTTTTTCCAGCACAGTACAAGCTAGCCCTCCATCAAATGGTCAAGCACTCTCAGGGAAGGTGTACGCAGAAAGGGAATTTCTGTAAAATTGAGAAAAAGTAGGAGGGAATGCACCCGAGAGACTGTCCGTGCCAGCATGAGGTCCACATCTGATAAGCTCAACTCCTTCAAAGGAATTTTTTCCATGCATGCTGGAGGGAAACATAAAGCAAAATATGGGCATGCATGTATGCATATATGAATGAATGTTCCAAGGGCTTGGCCCTTCTTTCTTACCCGCAGAACATGTGGATGGTGCTGGATGTTGGGTCCAACAAGAGAGGGAGAGTTTGCTGAAGGCACAGCTGTTCACAACCACCATTGAAACCATCTGAGCAATCAATCCCCTTTGAGTAGTCATAGCACCCAGTCCCGTCTTTCATGGGTCTCAGGTCCTCGGGGCACTGCATGAAGAAAAGAAGGAAAGGATGGTTCAGATGAGGAGGGCGACAAGTGTGTTGGGAAACCATAGTGTTTGCTGCTGCAGGAAGGATGCAAAATACTGGCGAATGGGGGACAAGGATCACTGGTGGGCCTGCAGGATGGAAGCAAAAAATTCAGAACACAAAAAGTAGTCCATCCTCCAAGACTCCTTTTTTGTGGAACCTCCTTGATTTGGCCTACCTTTGGGTGAGGAACCCTCTTTGATTCATAGCATGTGTTTCCCACACATTTACAGAACCCTTCAGCAGAGCAGAAAGCAAAGGGACAATCAAAGACCCCAAACCATTACAGTGTGTTGTAGATATCCTCTACCCAACAACCCTAAGACCTCTATGGTAGCTTATAACTTGGCAAGGGCAATTTATTGTAATGTGTCAAAAGTAAAAGATAACCCAGCTCTTTTACGAAGTATGGATAATGTTGTCTGCAAGAGAAGAGGTGGATTGGAAACCAACCCTAGGGCATGGGTAGAAAAATGAGTAAGTGGGAGCAGATGAAAATATTTAAGGGAACACTGATTTATCCCCTTCACTATTCCAGGCAAGAGCGAATGACTTGGTGTTTCCCAAGTTCTCACAAATCTTTGGAAAAAGCATTTATCCCCAAAGTTGAGATAGAAATAATTGTAATAAACCAACACTGTTTCTTAAGATGTTGAGTGAAGTCCAGAAAGACAGCAGTTGCAAACCCTACTCCTGAAAGGTCTAAATTTGCTTTAAGGAACAGACACCTCAGATGCTGGGATTCAAATAGAGCTGTTCACATTTTCTAACTAGGGAGCTAGTCTCCCTTAGAAGAGCTCTTAATGCATTTATTCCAGCTGAAAAATTTGACAGGAGTTTTTAATTTCAGTTTCCCAGCAAGCATTTTCCAATACCAAGTGGTTAAAGCGGGCATTTGCCAGCATTAATCAATGGCCAGGCTTATTAAGCAGAACTCTTATCCCCTTTCTCTCTCTTATTTACGTCTCTGAAACCTGGGCAAGAAGCAAGGAGAGGGAATGGGGGAGCAGGGAGGCCATTCTCCTTGGGTGGCAGGGTGAAGATAACAAATGGGGGCTCAACAACGGTTCCCAATTAGAATGCATTATGGGATTCCTGAAGATGAGCTAAATCTCAGCCAGCATAGAGCTGTGAGAAATCAAGTTATAAATGGCCTCAGCCAAGCAAAGCCAAGGCTAGAAGACCACTGCATTTTAAATAATAGCAACAAGTAAATCCATATACATATATATATATTTGCAACCTCTGACCACCAGATATTTGACCATCCCTGTCTTGCAGGGTGCAAACCCCAAGGTTTTCCTTTAAAAAATATGTTTGCATGGAGCATATGAACGAGAACTGTTGGGAGTCAGGCAGCATATAAATGTAATTTATTGTTATTATTCCTTCTTCTGCCAACAACTCTCTTGCAATCCCAACCCCGTCCTCTGCATTCTGAACCAGAATTGAGAAACCAAAAGACCAGCCAAACCCATAATAAATTTCAACCAGATCTGGCCGTGCAAAGATCCTGGCATGGTTTCAAGGCCTGCAATCATTATTTATGGGTTAAATAAACCTGGATCATCACGATTAACTTAATATCTGCAAAACTATTTCACACTTCCAAATGCTCAGTCTCTAATTGCAAGTTCTTAATCATCTTGCTCAAAGGAGCCTGGGTGCCAAGGGGAGGGGGGAGTTTGAGGATTCTGCCAAATGATAGGGGCTAAGCAGGCGCTGGCAGGTGTCAGCTCTGACCTCTGCTAGTATATGGGTTGGAAGTGTGTGGGGAGCATATCAAGTGATTTTTCTCTGGAACGATGAAATTGACCCTGATGTCCTTCTGTTATTTAGGTGACGATCTTCATAGACAACTTTCCACTCAAGAACCAGCTACTGAATTAGCGTACTGGGAATAGTGGGGCAAAACTCTCTCTTGATATGGTTTCCTAATTCTCAAATGGGGAGTTTTGAAGGGCACACAGTCATCAGAATGCCTCTGGACACTATGGCAGATGAGGACACTTGGAAGCACCGTTCTGAGATGCAACCACTCAACGTTTTCAAGACAGGGCAATCATCCCAATTAGCACATTGGTGCTTTAAGAGAGGGGAGCCTTCTTCTCCCCAGCTTTAAGTGCCAGGAAAGAACAACTGCTGGAAAGTAAGTGGTTTCTGAAAATAAGGGCAAATAGGAAAAAGAGAGAAAAGGCCAAGGACAATTCTAGGTGTGTCAGGGGTATGTCAGCTATGGGAGGCTATACTTTCATGTTCTAAGATTGCCTCTCTCTTGTGGATAAAAATTATGCTGGAAATGAACACTTTGCTTTGCAGTACATTGCCTTCCCATTCATTCATTCAATCAATAAATAGTATTTTAAACAAACAAATGAACAAAAATCAGATGGGGTAGGACCTGCTGGCACCACGCTGCCCGTATTTTATGTCTGCTTTGGTTTGAAGCGCACTTTCCTGGGGAGATATTGGCAACTCTACCAATGATCTCTAGGGCGTCGCTGGTTGCCCCTCTGCGTCTGCCCTTCAGAACTGGTGGAAAGCTAACCCATTAATGCCCATTTCCTGAGATTGCCGATAGAATCTGATCAGTTACCGCTAGGATTGATCTGCCTGCCTTGAGCAGCAGAGAAGCAATAATTACTGTGAGTTTTAATCAATCCTGCAGCAATTCAGCGGCAGTTCAATTTGTGATCTGCCTCTCTGGTGACACAAGGCTGGGAGAGGACTGGAAATTATTAGAAAATCAATATTCTGCTCAGCCAATAATTCTTTCAGGATAATCGCAGGCGAAGCCCTCTTCGTCAATGCAGCCCTGCAGCGACTTTCTCTGGTTGGTTGGCTGGCTGGTTGGTTTGATGGAGGAATAGCAAATTTTGGGCCATTTATTCATTCAAACTATAGAACTGAGCTAAGAAGATGGGCGGGGGGAAGCTGGCAGCCTGAACAAACACTGAGAAAACCCATTCTCTGATCTTTACAAATGATACAGGAACCATTTCAATATGGGGTAGTCCGTTGGAATCCCTCTAATGTGTTTCTGCAACCTACCCATCAGAAGGCCTGAGACTCATTTGGCTATACTAAAAGTTTTTGCCAATTCCACTACAAATGGACTCAAAATGAGGGCCTTTGAAAACAAGATCAAAGGAACAGAATGCAAAAATGGCTCAGAAAAACAAACATCCACATTGTTCCTGGTTTTTTTTTTTTCCAGTTGCTTCCCCCACCAAAAATACACCCCATTAACAGCAAGATCATCTCACGCCTTTCCTACTTTCAGAAGATTCAGAATGCTTCATGACTGATGCTGCTTCCAAACATTGCAAGGACATAAGTGAAATAAATTGCCTAAAAGGTTTCTTCCCCCTACTTCTCTCTCCATTTTTTTTTTTGTCCTATTAAAATCAGCTCTTTTTCTTATTAATCCTGAAAAAAAGAAAAGGGAACAAAATGTTTTAGTTGAGAGTAAATTGCCACCTTTTCAAATCGTCTATGGCACTCTTCTAAATATTAGCAACTGCTTTGCCCCGAGAGTGGTTTTGCTTCGTCAAAGCAAAGAGATGGTTTTGGCACTTCAGAAACACCTGGAAATTAGAAAGGAAGAGACAAAACACATCCAAACCATAATGCAGGCAAAACGATAGTAACCTCTTGCAGAAATTATGGGAGGACAAAAGGAGAAGCACTTTGCCTTAAGAAGAGAACAATGCCTTCAGTCCCCCATTTAAAACCAGACAATCTGCTAAAAAGCTACTGAAATCCTGGTAAAAACCTCTCTTTGGTATCGTTTGATGTCAAACAGTAACATCTGCTACTTCTACAAATTAGCTCCGTTGCCTATAAAACACCTTCCCTCATTGAACATGGATCAGCAGGGCATCAGCTGAGTTAGGAACTGGAGGACAGATTCCTACCAGGCTCCACAAGCTGAATAGTAACGCTTGGGTAGATCCATCAAGAAAGATAGCAGTAGGCAATTGAGTGCTGTGATAAAAAAAAATCTGCATTTTCCAGCCGTTTGTCTTTCAATAGCCTTGTTGTTTGTTGCTGTTGCTCTTGTATCTGTGTCTTTTCCGAGCAGAAAATGTCAGTGAAATCCTTATGAGCAAATGCAGGGGTCTTACATTTATTTAGTCAAAAGATGGTCAAGGTCCTGCCTGTTTGGGTATAATCCTGGCCTCTTTCCCTTCCATTCAGTCCCAAGGAGGGATATCAGGAGGAACCTTAATTCATAGAAATTCTTCAAATCAGAAAACAGGGAGCTGCATTTTGACTGACAGATGGGTAACAGAAAGTAGTTTCTCCATGGTTCACAGACTTTCCAGCTTCCTGTTTCTCCTTTAAATCTCAAGGAAGTCATCAGGAAAAGAATTTCTCTCAGTGTCCTTTGTTGTTGTTTTTTTAATTTTCCTTTCAGATCAGAAGGTGAGAAAAGTCAGGGAGGCTACAGAACAAGGGAGAAACCCTCAGCCTCCTTTCAACCACAGGTTATCACCATTGAAATGAATTTGAAAAGAGTTCAGAAGGACTCTGAGCAGGTGAAGGAGGAGCAGGGGGAGGAGGAGGAGGAGGTTGGGTGGTAGTAGTAGTAAGAAATGAGAAAATGTTTGGAAAATAAATTTAGGCACTATTGCAGGATCGGAATATCATCGTTAACTGGGAAGATCCTTGAAGGTGCATGAAGAAAAGAGGACCATCAAGTCTGAAGCTAAGGATGATAATCAGACCAACATGTTTGCCATCTTCTCTTGTTCAAAGATTTATACTCCAGCTTTGTTAGTGCTACTGAAATGGACTATACTACATTTAACCCTGCACAAGATTATTTTGCACATGCCACAACTCTACTCAGTTTTAAATATTTCTAGTCTTTGAGGAGTTGGCATTGATGAGAGTGCATGCATGCAGACAAGGGGCCAAAGTAACATTTCCAGCAACAAATATCCAGGGAATTCTTCATCACGCCTCTTTTCTCCCGTGTCCTCATTATCAGCTTTTACCCTGAAACTTTTCATGTTTTCCAAAAGAAAGACATTTCACAAAGGTAAGCAGCATAAACTTTCTCTTAAACCACCCCTGACTCCGTTTCCCTTGTCTTTCCTATCTCTCTTCCTCACCCTTTATAAGACCAATCCATTATTATTCCTCCCGCAGATCTTCAAATGCATTTCTCTTCTAAGCCGAAATATCCTGAATCTTGCTAAGCAACCCCCGGTGCTAACAACCATGCAGAGATCAGGAATGATTCCACAAAAGAATGAATTCTCTTTGGTTATAATTAAATATTTCAGTTGCACATACATACGTTTCTTTTTATTTATGCATAGAGCGGAACCATTACCAGTCTTGTCCCCCTGGTAGGTAAAATAAATGAGTAAGAAGGTAAGTAAATAAACAAATAAATTAAAAAGTGTGTTTCTATGATAGGTATCTAGCATCAGAGCTGTCTTTGATTTACTGTTTGGGCTTCTTTCTGCTTCCAAGTGATCATCCTTCAGAATAGCAATTTCTTTTCTCTACTGTGCTGAAAACGTTCAGCCGTTCATGATAGCATTTTTTTTTTCCTACTCCAATGCTTTCTTGACTGGTCAGTTGTATCCAAACTGTACATATTATTTCAGTTTGCAAATGAGGGATTTAATCAAGGAGCGAGGAACCCTGAGAAGTTCCTGTTGTTGCTCGATTCCTGTACTCGGTCAGCCCAAATCAGTAGGGCCAAAGATAAAGGATGCTTGGAACAGTCTAAAAAAGGCCACAGGTTCGACCTCTTTGATCTAAAAGGTTAATGATGATTCTTCCCTGCTAAAAGGTTTGCTGCTTGGAAATCAGTACTTCTTCTTCCTATAGCAGACTGTTGCTGCAGGATTGGTCACTGCAGGCATAGGCTTTTTGGCAACATCTTTATTCACGTGCCTTTTGTCTGAAAGTAGATGCGAATAAACAGCCAGGTGGTAAAGAAATAAAACAGTAAGGCAGATATAAAATGACCTGCTTTGGTGTGGTGCAACAGCTGTTTATAATCTATGCTTTAGCAGCATCGTAGCTAGCATCTTGTACGTGTTGACACACCAAGAAAGCATTGTCAGGAGAAGGAGGAATGAAATACGGCAAGGAATATGATATTCCTAAGATATCCAGTTTGGCTTCACTCCAATTAATAATGTGGCGTGACATGCTGGGTGGAAAAAGAAAGGAAAGGGTTATACTTCGAGAGGGATCAGTCTGGAAGCCCAACAGCCATTTCATTGGAATCAGAAGCGAAGATGGTCTCTGAACACCATGACTTGGATTCCCAAAGAAGGTTCTCCAAAGTGACACAATGTCTACAACCTGAACATAACATCATACCTACCACACAGCCGGTGGAGTCCACTTTACGGTCCGACACGCATTTGAAGTTGCGGGTACAGCCTCCGTTGTTGTGAGAACAATCCCGAACAGGCCCAAAGGAGGAGAGTAGGTCGTTGATGGTCTCAAAATAGGTGGACAACATTGCTTCTTCCCTTGAGGAAAGAGAAGGTCTATTCAAGCCAGCTCAACCAACGAGTGAAAGAGTTGACCACCATTTTTATTTCCTTTGAATTCTTTCACAACTTCCTTACAAGGAGGGCTTTGGTTCACCCTCTAGCCTCCATCCATCTTGCAATTAAGCCAAAGTCAGAGTAATGCTTTCTCTCCCTCTTCACTCACTATTACTTAATCATCCCCCCTTTCGTAAACGCCTTCCTCTTTTCTTTCCTGACAACAATTCAAATTAGAAGTCTCTTTCAATGTATTTTGTCATGCATAACCCTGGTAAAGTGTTATCTAATTATTGCAAGAGCAGTTAAAATACTCAATATATTTTAATCATGACTTCAGAAAATAATGTCCAAATAAAAATACAGATGCCTACAGATGTGTCCTGTCCCCGGTTTCAAAGCAGCCAAGACCGTTTTCCTTCTTTATATATTAGGGATAGGTACATAAACCATGTCCCTCCCCACATCTTTGTGTGGGGCACCTCCAAAAGTTACTGCCAAATTTCTGATGCAATAAAAGGCAAAAACAGCCCATAAATGGGAAGCAATCATAACTGCATTTAAATATAAATGTACTTAGGTATCAATTGAAATTTAGATTTTTTC
The DNA here is from genome assembly GCF_059951505.1 of Python bivittatus. NCBI lineage: Eukaryota > Metazoa > Chordata > Lepidosauria > Squamata > Pythonidae > Python > Python bivittatus. Next base: position 3,204,574 of record NW_028277076.1, on the reverse strand, counting down.
CCCTTCTTCCCTACACCCCATTTCTGTCATGTGGCCCGCCTATAACTCACAGGGTACCTTTGGCTCAAATCAGGCTGTCGATCCCTAATGGAGGTAGTCCGTTCCTCACTGAACTGATCATTTAGGGAAAAATCAAATATTTACACAAGATTAGCATGTTGGCATTCAACTTTTTGTTTTCGCTACAAGGAAGAGGATAAATACAAAGGATGCTGCTAGGCATGCTTGATACATTTGAGAGATGACTTAATCAGGAAGGACTGAAAAGAACAGGTTGGCGTATCAAGAGGAGGTCGAGAACAAAGGACTGTTTTGGAGAAAGAGGCTGGCAGACATTCTGCAGAAAATCTCACCGCTCCCAAGGAGGAGGCTGATGTGTAGGGAAGAAGGCACTGCAGATCTTTCCCCTGCTGATTCTCTAGCATCTGCTACAGTCCACACTCCGGGGACCATCATACAGGCTTTTTAGACATCATGAGTGATTTCAAACATATCGCCCTTATTACTGGATCAGGGGTGTAAAATTAGAGAGAGCTGGCTGGCTTTCTCCCCTGGCACATTTAAGCATTTTTTTTTTCCATTGAAGAAAATACAGCAAAAGATGGATCAATAAAATACCCCCTTCCATTCCATGGAAGACATGCAGAGAAGCAGTGGGTGCGAAGGAGAGCCAAATAAAGACAGGTTGCTTTGGGGGCAGAACAGCTACAGGAAGGGATAAAAAAGAAAAAGGGGAACAATAACAGAATGAGAGAGAGGGACTGTGGGAAGCAAAGCAATGGAAGCTGAGGGCCCTTAAAAGCAGAGAATTTTGTGTCATGTCAATAGGATTGTGTGAAAGGCATTTTCCAATTGAAAGATAATTTTTAAGGCAGAAGAATATTTTCTAGGGGTTGCGATAGTGTGTCTGAAAATGCAACACATGCCTTCGTTGGAATTTTCCCAACTTCACGCACCTACAAAGTCTTATGGTTTCGAGTCACACACTGCGACAAACTGTCATTCCAATGTTGGCTCCCGTCTTTCGATTGCTGCTGTGTCGTTCCATGCTAGCCTCTGAAACCTTCTATAGCAAATCTGGCTCAAACCCATTGACAAAGCAGAAGTGATAGATCTCCGTAAGGAAGATTAGGGTGGAGCAAAGAAGATCAAAGACGTTGTTTAACCGCCCACAAATGTAGCCTGGCTCATCTTAAAGAGAACCAGGTCCAAACTGGTGGTAGGTAAAGACTATTCATCCATGTCATGTGCCATCTGACAAGGATTGTGTAGAGGAGCCCCACTGTAATACAACACACAGCTTTTGAAAGGGTGATGGAGTGTGCCATGGACACATAGGATGTTGAGATCTAACCAAGTGGAAAAAGGAAGCCACATAAACAGAAAATCGGGAAGACTTGCAAACAATATCCCCATGAAATAAACACAGAACTACTCAAAAATCAAACTATTGAATGAATTGTGATTTCAGTCCCAGAGCTATGTGGGCAGTTATCCTCCATGCTGATGACCATTAAATTAAATAAGCCCTATGCCGGTTGACAGCTACATCCACAGTTTAGTTAGAGAACTTTCCTTCCGTACTACCTGTAACCTGACACGATTTTTAGTTGACAATTCTGGATCCCTTTTCTACAGCAGAATAATGGCTTCAGATAAAAAGGACAAGAAAAGAAGTAAATTTCCCAGTCTATTTTGTGAGCAATCCAATTACTAAAAGATGCTTCCTTTTTCCAAGTGCTTAGATGCCCACTCCAGTCAAGGACAAGACAGGTGTGAATAAGAACTTCTTATTTATCTGCAGATAATTCCCCAGTCTCCTTGACAACCAAGAATTTAGTGGAAATTTTAACATGGAGTACATGATACAGGATTGTCTCTGATCAGGAGAAGAAGAAAAGGTTCGCAAATTATATCCCTTGGAGCCAAGTTTACTATAGCAGTCTGGGCCTGCAATTACATACCACATTCAATTTTTCTAGGAGGGAACATGGGTTATAAAGAAAGGAAGGGACACTTTCAAAAGAAGCTTCATTGGAATGATAAACTCAGAAGTTCTTGTTCCACTTTGCTGAAGACAGTAAACTATTGTTAACAAGCCATTGAGGATAAGCGGCTGTGGGTTTAAGAAAACCACGGTGCACTCCTATCTAAGATGGCCATCTTCCCCTGAGCGCACAGTTTCAGGGTGGTCAATGGGGAAGAAAGAATTCTCACCTAGCCAGGCTGATCAGCCAAATCAACCCTGGTGATCAACGGGATGGCAGATGTTATAATTCGCTCAGCTTCCTTTTAATCATAATACTATTTCTTATTTCTGAAGTGTGGTTATGGAACTATGTCCAACTCTCGTCACTGACTGTCATGAAGACATCTTAATGTATCAGCACATATTTGGTTAAGCCCAGTCGTGCTTGGTTTTTCATCTTAAATTACAGGTGAATGAGACGGAATTTAAAATAACGCGGGTGGTACAGGTTTAAAAATGGTTTTACAGACAGCGGTGATAATTATATCATCTACGTCCACTCGTTACATTAAACTGAGGTTTATTTTAACCCTGTTTTGTTTCACAAGTCATAGAGTACTGGTTTTTAAATAAAATTAAGCCATATTTCATGGATTACTAATTATCCCACAATATATTAGGCCACAAGCAAAACAAATTGCATTATGGCTTAATGAGATGCATACACCCAACTTCAAGCAACTGAAGCATTCAGTTGCTGGAGAAGTGGGTGAGTGCACTATTTCCTGTGAACCTCCCAGAAGAATAAAGTTGGTCAGAGGGGGAGGAAAATGCTGGATAGACTGTGCTGTGGTCTGACCTCGGATGAGAAATGGGATCCGTTCATTTAGGGAGAAAAGGAAGGCAGAGAAATAATAGGGAAGTTTCAGGGAAGAGAAACTGAAGACGTTCCACAAGAAAAGATTGGTATACCATTGTGGCAGAACCGTCCCAAGATTAGAGCAAGCTTTGACAGGGGTTAGGGCTCCAACGTCCATAATGCCCAGCTTGTATCACCAACTGCAGTATGAAACGTTCCAGTGTGTGCTTCTGCGACCAACACCGTACCAAATGGAATGATCCCATCACGATCTTTTGTGCTTTCTCGATGCCATGTCCGTTTACCCACATACATTTCAGTGCAGACATTTGACAATAAATGCCTTTTAAATTGCACATCTGAAAGCAAACAGGCATTTGGGTACCCATTTCTTGTTTCGCTCTTAATTGCAGGTTAAAATCGGAACATGGAAATGAACTTAGGAGAAAGCTGAAGTATAAATGGCATGCTCCAAATTAGACTGATTTGGCAACTCTTATTCCAAATATAGCCACATCCAGCCCCCTCAGTTTCTAATCCCAGAAAAGATTCCGTGTTTAGAAACATCTGTTTCCATTCAGTCTGCTTCTTTTAGAACACAAGTGAGATCCAGTAATGTTCTTCCACCCAAGCTGGTCCTCTGATATCCTCAGATAAATGTTTGCTTGATGCCACCACACATTTGCAAATGTATTAATAACCAAAATTATTAATAGGAGCAAAAAAAAGTGAGCTCACTTAACATCTAGCAATATGTAGCAATTGACAGTAGTTTTCTAGTAACTGAACAATTATTAGCTTCAGAACTATTTTGAACCATGGAGTATTTATTTGCGATTTGGGGATGATGCATAGTTAAAATCCCAACTGGAATGTGATTAAATCGTTTTCTTGGACATATGAATATTCTTTTATCAAAGCCACTGCACCTACTAATTTGCTCGCCTTATCTCTCCCCAACAAGATATATATTTTGAGTATAGTACATACTTAGCTGGGCTTGGCTGATCTCAAAAAGCAGAGTTATGAGTACATGGATGGGAAACTACTAGAAAATCCCAAGGCTTTAGGCTAGATTGGGAGGATGGGAAAAATTCGGCATTGGTGAAGCACTTTAGTGTTGTTTCCCGACCCCCCATGAACAAGTCCACCTCCATGTTGTAGACAGGAGATCGGGAAGTTTTCAAATATCCCCAAGATGGTAGAGCAAAAATAAACCTAGAAAGAGGAGGAACCTTTTGAGTATCTTCTATGCCAGAACATGAATGCCATGAGTATTGATTCCCCGGGGAAAATGGATTCTCCATCTGGATCAGCACCCAATCCCTCCATCAGAGAGTGAGGCATTTCTTAGACGGAAAACAGGGTCAGTTTGCTGGGCCCCAGCATCCACTGCCATTTGGTGGGCATCCTGGTGAACCCACCCGATTACGTTCATTTTGTCTTCCCCTTCTCATCAAACTCAGGAGCTGTTTCATCCTGCCAAAGTCACTGGGAAGGATATATTTGGTTTGAACTGCCATTCACCATGGGAGGAATGAAATGTTGCCGTGTTCACCTGATCAGGCCTGTCAAAACAGAGCAGAGTATGCAAAGTGGATCCAGGTTCAGCCTCCATTGTTAGCAATTGGCCTCTGGCCCCAAAGGGAAGGGAGGTGGACTGGAGCCGCTGCTGGTACGGAGAACCACCTTTTCCAAGGCCGTTTTCCCATTCTCTGAATGGCTTATTCTAATGATCCCCTGACCTGACAATAACAGCACAAAGGCTGGCTTTTTCCTCCCCCTTTCAAGCAAGAGCACTACTGAAAGAAGCCTGCTGGCTCCCAACTCAAAGAAACAAATGCAAGACCCGTCATCAGCTCAGAAAAGACAACAGCAGGAAGCAGGCCCAGCAACAAAAAGGGAACATTTGTATGACACATGTCCGTGTTATCAATTTTATGGAGGAATGGGGGGAATAGAAAAGAAGAGCAGGGGCTGTGCTGTGGAATCAGACCTCCTTGTGCTTTTGGATGAATGCAGAAAGCACTTCTAAAGGAAGGCCTGGATGACGGTATAAAAGGCAGGAAAACACTAATCAACTCCATCGAAAGACAGCATCTACAAGCACAGTAGGGAGAACCAAAAGCCGTTGTTGCATGAATGAAGTTGTTGTGATGGGGCGAGGCAAGGAAATGTGGGACTCAATTGAGTTTCACTCCCAAGGGCATGGCCTAGTTTGGGACCTGTTGAAAGGAAGGATCTCTAATTGGGCCACACACAGTCCCTACTCTTCAAGTCTGGTTATATTTTGTTCTTCATATCCATAGCTGGTCCTGGGTCAAATGCATCATGCTGAGCATCAGGAAATGAAATATTTGGGGATCTGTCCTGTGGAGGGAGAAAAACCTGAATTGGTACTGGGGAAAAATGGGTGCCAATACCACAACAGCTTCAGAGGAGAGTTTTTCCTCTCTTAAAGAGTTAAAATCTTTAATATCAATAGAAAAATAAACCAAGTTCTGAATCTGAGAGTCCATCTCTGGGAAATGATCTTGCCTTCCCTCAAACATTGCCTCTCTCTCTTTTACACCTAGACTTGTAGCTTTTTAAAGTTAGCATGAATGTTTTGTTCTCCTTTAGTGCACGGAAAGTATATTTTTCCCCCACCAGCAACAGAGAGAAATGAGAGAACAGGAGACCCAGCCTTGGTAATCTGCTGGAGACACTGTAATCAAAAACTAATGCTATAATGAGGAGTGCCCCATCGCTATGAAGTTGTCTGCAAGGTGCCATTTTGCTTCTGTAAATCTCTGACACAGAACAGCTTATGCAACCAGCTTTAAAGTCACTGGCAGGTTGGGTAGGATGGGGTGGGGGGTGGGGGGTGGAATTCAGTTGAATGCTTTGGAAGTAATTGGCATCGCAGAGCTAAGACGGGTGTCAGAACCCCACTGCATGACAATTATTATTATGAATTAGATTTCCACTTATTCTCATTAACGGTGCCTGGGAGCAAGCTGGTTCTGAATGCTTCCCATCACCTTTATTATTACCATTATTTGCAGGGTTTCAATTATGGGATTAGAAGGCAGGAGCCCTGGGGAGGGAGGGGGGACCTTCAAGGGTGAAACAGCAAAACACTCAAGTGAGTTGGGAGAGATTTCTTGCTCAGTGTCTCCTTCCAATTCCCCATTTTTTATTTTTTATTTTAAAAAGGCTGTTACGCCAAAGGAAGACACTTGGAGGAAAGAAAAGGCAGAAATGGCATGGAACTTGAAAAGTTTCCAGAGCCCAATGCCATTCTGTCTTTTTGTTTGGCTTCCTTTCATCCAAGGCTTGCTTACGTGCAGCAAAACCACCAGGTCTGTTCCATCAAGCAGCCTTTAGAGGAAGAGCTGTATTCCAGCCCCAGGAGTGATCTCTGGCATGACAAGGGAGCTGTGGATACCCTCCTACTATCAGTCCGTGTAGGTAACACTGAGAAAGATGAATCAACAGAAGAGACCCTCTGTAGCTCAGGGTTGAACAATGGAGTCCTTGGTGCTCTCTGAACTTGGTTGTTTCCTTGCAGATGTTTCATTACCCAACCAGGGAACAGTGAGGAGGGACCAAGGGCTCCAGAGATGAATCAACAATATTATTTGATGTAAGGCAACTTTATAGGTTCATTCCTTAATTGCAGATAGATAGATAGAAAGACAGATGGATAGCGCTTGAGGGAAAAATTCAAAAGGTGCCATATGATGACTATTATTGCCCAGACAACCTAGGAAACATTAAAATATCCACCACAGGTGGCCATTCAATGACCATTTGAAAACCTCCAGGAATGGACAGGCAGACTCCTTCACTGCTCAACAGCTCTTACTTTCAGAACATTCCTCCTAGCACTTCGTTTCAACATCCTTACAAAAAAGAGGTTCTTTTTATGGCTCTCAGTTTCAGCAGAGAACAGAACGTATCGATTCTGCTGTATTGCAATTTCTAGAAAGACTTTCATAGTTCTGGTTGCTTCTCCTAGAGGACTATCCCAAAAGGTCAAATAATTTTCCCGTAAACTGTATTTCATCAGATGCAAATGACACAGTAGCAGTATGCACAGCTATAGTTTGACAAAGGGTTTTTATTAACTGTAGTATAGGTGAACCTATGGATGGGTTATTAAATGGATAAAACTCTGTGTTTGTAAGCTTTTATAATTATAGTTTATAGTCATAATTATCAATAACTATATTAATTATAATAATACATGTATTAATTACATGCATAATGAATAACAATAATATTGAACTACCTTAAGTGGGAGGAAGAATCATCCAATTTGCAATTTAGTGTGTGATTCGATTTGGAAAGCCAACTGATTCAGATTTTCGGAAGCATTCAGTTGAATTTGATTTACATTTTTCAATTGATCCAGAAAAAGGTTGTCTGTGCATGTGTGAGCATTTGTCAACTCCATGAACTGAGTCCAAATAATTCCAAACTGATTCAAAGTCATTGACTTTCAATCAACCACTTGATGAAGGTTCAATCTGAAGGAGGGAATCTGAGCAAATTGCCTTCACATCAGTCTTCAGACTGAATATTCACACCGTTCCGACAGCTGCCTTGCAGATTTATAAAGCAACAGGTATTACAGCATACATGAAAATGAGTCTACGCTCCCAAACCCCATATATTGTAACAGCCTCCCATTTCAGCCTGGAGAATAAACCTTTTCCAGCGCTAGGTGGTTGCCCTACCCAACACAGCAGCCTCCATGTTTAACCGAGAAGCTAGTTTTGCTCAGCTATTTTTTTTTAATTAACAGCCTAAAGCTAAGTTTTGCAATCACAAAGAGGGAAGCCTATTAAAACAGTGTGCAAGAGTAGGTAGAACATGATAATTACACAGGTGGGAGTGGACTTAACCGACAAATAGAAGCTAGCAATTTGGTATCTTAATTCTCCCCAGCAGTAACTAGAGATTTCATTGCAGCTTAGAGAATATAGATATTTTCTGTTTCAACCTACCAACGCTATTCTTTTTCAGTAGCGAGAGAAGCTAAAAATTTTTAAAGTGGAAACAGGTTTTCATAGATCTTGAAACAATCCCCTTGATGCTTCAGTAACAGCGGCAGAAATCATTCTCCACCCAATTAACTGAGAACCAAGGGAGGTTGAAGCATCTCCTCCATGATAGTCTGATGCCTGGGAAACAGATGAGCAGAAGGAAAAATGAAATGATGGAGCCAGCATGGAGACTCTAAGAGGGCTCAAGAGGTCAGGCAGGACTTCAGAGAGAAAGGAAAGACCTCAAAAGTAGGGCCAGTCATGTCCAATACACAATTTATTTCAGATTTATTGCCTGAAATTAGCCATACTGATTTTTATCCAGGGCGCAGGTTCTTATCTAGCATCAGGAATTTCACCCACCCACCTAACAGATTAAGCGAACGGGGCTGTTTCTTGATATTCCTTCGTTCCTTCTTTGGCAGAAGCACCATCTCAGAAACTTAAGAAGAGCAGGTGCTAATCTCAAAATGAATTCCAAAGACAATTTTCAACCTGGTCAGAACTTCAAGTGCCAAGAAAATTAGCAGAGGTGCTGAATGCCCTATTCAGACAAAATCTGTCCATTTCTAGCACTTATATTGCATTCTATACTGCCAGCATGGAAAAGTATGGTGGAATTTTTGCCCTTGTAATTGGAGAAGGACAGATGATTAAGCTGCAAGAGCAAGTATTGTGACCATACAAATCATCTACATGGTCTCTATTTCCCCCCATATACTAAGAGGGAAAATTGTCCCTCCCCATTCCCCCACATTTCTCCATGCTGTGCTTCACCCACAATTGATACCTAAACTCTGTCAACAATATGTAGAAGGGAGCTTGTTTGTTGTGACTTTTGGTAGGTGGTTCTTGAATAGTCACTTTTATTGCATTTAGAAGATAGATGGTGCTTAACAAGCGAGGCGTTCCCTCCAGAGAAGATCTTTGAAAAATATATTGAAACAAATGGGAGGTGCTCCAGCCATCTACTTCACAAGGCTATTAACTTTGAGGAGAGAGATACACACTGGATGGCTCCAACTTTTGAAGATCCAAATAAAGTCTCCTTCTGGTTGAGCATTACTCCTGGTTGTTACATAATCCAGTCCACGTATCATTTTCTTGACAACGGTATGGAAGTACTTTGCCATCGCCTTCTTCAGAGATGTTTTTCATCCTTTTGCCCGTAAAATATTGGACACGCTGTTCTTTGTCACATACCAGTCCACAAACCTTAAAAGTCTCTGTGTTTTAGCCCAGTTACCTAATTTGAATAACCTTTTGTGGCTAATTTAATTACCCCTGGCCTGCAAACTAACAGACAGCTGTTAGAAAAATGGTTATTGCATTATTAATACGCTTCAATAATTTCCCATTAAAACTATACTGTTAATAATTTTTCTCCCTGTATTTCTTCCTTCTTAATTAGTCTATTTAAAACTTTGAAGGAATATTCTCTCCATGCTAAATGGGAGCGTCGGGGAAATTACATTTTTGATTGAATACTTCTGTGATAGGCCAGCAAATAAGACTGTTGAGTTGTTAATTATTGTCAGGGTTTCTCGCAATGCCTGCTAATGGGGCAGTCAATCTCCACTGTGATTCCCAGAATATAAATGGAGCCCTCTTTGATGTAGAGATTGTTACCGGGGGATGCCCAGGAAATCTGGTGATCATGGCCAGCTCACTTTCTCATGGCATCTGCTCGGCCCTCAAGTGAGATATTAGAAGCTGGATTCAGAAAGATGGCAGATATTTCCAAAAAGATGCATGCATTGAGCTAAAACAGAATTCTCATGACCCTGGTGCAGTTCAAGGTGGGAAATGATGTGTGGGAGTTCTTGACTGAAGTTATTTATGTATTGATTTCCATCACTTGGGTAGGACTTGCTTTCATTCCTTTCCCCAAAACAGAAGACCAAATTGGTTCAGTTCTTGAACTTTATTGTAGTTACCAGATGGTTTGAAAAGTGGGCTGTGGGTGTGCTCCTGTTATAAAATCACCTAATTTGCAGACCGATTGCAATTTCCAAGTACTCAAGAAAGGTGGCCAATTTTTCCAGCCAGCAAATGTCTTCTCTGCCCCAATTAGTGGGCATAGAAGAGAGGAATACTCTTCATTTACGCCCATTATTTTATTACATTGATATTCTTTGGTCAAGTGCATGAAATTTAAGGGGACAGGTAAATTGGTGAAAAAATGCTATGCAAGTAGAGTGCTCCATACCCTTGTGATTATAATAATGATTATTATTGTCAGTGCTATAATTTGGAGAACTGGGTTTCACTTAATTTATTTTGCTTTTGGCAATCTTCCCGTGGATTAAGAGAGAAGTCTCAGAAGAGGAAAATGTCAAACATATCTGGGGTTGGGTCAGCTTTGAGGTTGGGACACCACAGCGAAAAGCGGTGGATTAGTTTCATGTGGAAGGAGAGGGTACAAAAACAGAATACTGATGAACAATAATGGCTCCCTATTTTAAAATCCCCAGGGAGTGATGTGGTTGAATAAAAAAGCCAGCTATGACAACCCAGCAGAAGAGCAGAACAGATGATGATAGATCCTTGAAAAAATATTTGCGACTCTTCTTGTCCTCTAGGTGGGACTCTCTTTGCATCTGGACTGGAAACTGTAATTGGTGCAGAATGGGTGGCTTTCTGCCCATGTTGACATGTTATCCCTCTGTGGATGAATCCGTACTGGCTGCTGGACAGTCACCAAGCCAAGTTCAAGGTTTTGCTTCTGACTTCTTAAGCAACTTGGGAGCAGGACAAATGTTAGGGTGCCTTTACCATTACCACTTTGGTAGTCCACTGAAATTATCAGCAGAGGTTCTGCTACATGTTTCACAGGCAGGCTTTCTCTGGGCTGTGCCCACATGGTAGAATGCTCTCTCTCTCTCTCTCTCTCTCATCCATAAACAACTTCTGCTAGATCTTTCATGTGCTTCTTGAAGAGCTTTCTCTTCACCCAGACCTTTTCTGTGTAAAGGCTGGGTGCATTATTTTTGCTTTCCTTTCCATTCTTCTTTTTACTGTGTCTGTTTTGACATCGTTATTTTTATGGTGTGTTCTTTTTTGCTAAGCGTGGGATACATCTGGCCCACCGTGTCTGGGCCAGGAAACTGAGAAGCATCGGTCTTGAGTACTACTTGGATGTAGAGTACCACCACCAAATTTGTAGGCTAGCCTGGGAAAAAGCAATGACAAACTACTTCCATCTTGTTGGCAAAGAATGTACATGGCAATGTCTACAGGCTCACCATCAGTTGAGCACAATCAGAAATTGTCTAGTTAGTGAATGGTGTGTTTTATAGCCCCCAGACCGTTTCAGGATACTTGGCTAGGAAAGGAAGAGCAAAGGAATTGGGCTGAAAAGGGACTATTCAGGCCCCTGAGTCCAACTCCATGCACAAAAAATAAGGCAAAAATCCAAAATAAGACATTCTTGACCGATGGCTGTCCAACCTTTGCTTGAACACATCCAATGGAGAGGACCCCACCATCTCTCTGGACAATTGATCCTGATGTCAAGCCACTCTTGCAATTAGGATGTCTCTCCTAACACGAAGCCGGAAGCTATTTCCCTGTAATTTAAGACAACTATTCTCAATCCTGCATTGAATGAAAGCAAAAAGAAATCTGGCTCTTTAAATTGGGCACAGGGATGTCTACAGGGAGGGGGTCAAAAGAGTTAAGATGGTGGGCACATTTATGCTATTGAAGCCCCAGGGTGGGGCTTTGATTACATGATTGTGGCCATATCTCAACTTCTTTGAATCCTCTATGGACACCACTGAACAGGCACTTTAAACTGGCTTCTCCCTCTTTGGGAAGAAGTGGTGACAACTCTTAAAAGCTGTAGGCAGCTTTTGCTGCTTGTACAAATAATATGTTTAAAGGCTCAATATATCCATGAAGAGATTTGTCATTAATTTCTAAGAATTACCCCTAATTCCTCTGGATACAATCTCCTTCTCATTAATTCACTACACCTCCATCATTTGCTCCATGGGGAGAGCCCAAAGCAATTAGAGAGAACCCCAAGGTCAGCAAATTCTCATTTTAACAGCCCTTGGCGTGGATTTAAATCAGGCTTTAATCCCATCAAAGGAGAAAGGCAGAGATGTGATGACTTTATTCGTGCCTCTAATCCGTCTTCTCAATGGCCGCATTTAGACAACACATTTAACTTGGTTCCTGCATTCTCTCGTTTTTCAGCGTTCTTACGATACGCTGGACCATAAATACACCTGATGGAACTCATGATAAGACATAACAAACTAAGCAAGGAGCAACAGTAAGCAAACTTCATATGCTGTGCAAACGGAGCTGCTAAATTTGACACGGAACCAGTTAAGCATGTCAGGGGAGCACAGATAATGAATGTACTTCCTTCAGATTCTAGATTCCCTTAACACTCTGCACCAAAGGAAACCTTTAACTTGCCCTTAATTCCTTTGTCTGCAAAGCACTAACAGATCTGCTGCCTTGTACAACCCAGCTGAGACTATGACAAGAGAAAACTCTACCTTCAAAGCTAGAGTTACACTGGAAATATTCGATTAATGCTATGCCAGGGTTTTTGTTTTTTTGTTTTTTTGGGGGGGGGTGTATGTGGGTCATTTTCTTTCAAGTGGGCTCAAATGATTTGACAGAAAAGAAATAACCTTCTATTTCTATTTCTATGTCTGTTTCTATTTCTATTTCTGTTTCTGTTTCTTTATTCACTGCTGGAGTCTGTCTTTGGGAATGAAGAGAATGGAAGCATGAGAAGCCAAGGAGGCTGCAAACTATCAAAAATATTATTTCCTTTTACCTAACTCTCTATTACCCTTCTCCCTGGATGTCCTATTTCCCAATCTGAAAAAGGTCCTGAAGGAATTCCTTCTTCCCTTGCAATGAGATTGAATGGAAGAGTAGAAAGCCAGGGAGAGTGCAGACCATTGGATCAAATCAAATCAAATCAAATCAAATCAAATCAAATCAAATCAAATCTTTATTATGGTTATAGACCAGCATACACTAGAGCAAGAATTAAGCACCCCATAATCACATTGTAACCAAGTCCAGGGAGAGTTTTCCTTCACATAAGCAGGAAGCAGCACTTAGTCAAACTTGGCTGATCTCAAAAAGCTAAGTAGAGTCGGGTTTGGTTAGTGTTTGGATGGGAAACTCCCAGGAGATCCCAGGGGAGCAGGCTAGAATGGGAAGCCAAAACTGTATCACAGAAGGTAAACAGCTTCCATAATGCCAAGAAAACTGCATGGGCATTTCCATGAGGTCTCGAGAGACCGAATTGTTTAGCTCCACACCCTTCCAACTTTGCCCATCGCTGCTGTACAAACACACTTCCCAGATGTTGCAGCTGTACTGAGCATGTAACAAAGTTAGTTTCAGGGCATTGTCACTTCTGTGCCATTGCATATCAAAACATGCCTGTCCAGTGATTTGTTATCTTTTGTTGCTGAACCACTTGGATTGTACCATATGTCAGCCACTATAAGACAAGCAAAACTGACTATTTTCGATTATCAACAGATATAAAGTGAGGCTATTATCCAACTGCTGTGTTGCTGAAAGAAAGAAGGATTCCATCTTTTTTAAGAACAGAATCTTCACTCACTCAACCCCACTCTTTAAGGAAGAGTCAACTTTCCTACGCCAAAATTCGACTGAGCATTTCACAATATTCCATCCACCCATTTTTTATTTGGAACGTCTATGCCAACTTTCCCCAAAATTGTGTTGTGACCCCAACTCCTATCATTCCCAGCCATGGCCACATGGGTTAACAGTTCTAGGAATTCTACTCCCAATGCACCTGAAGGTTAGCAGGTTGGGGCAGGTTGATCCACGCCTACAGATGACATCTGTGTCAACCCAGAAGTGTGTGCTTCCAGCATTTTTAATATCTAATTGGGGTAACTGAAGCACGATGTAATTTCCTAAGTGTTCTTCCCTGATTTGTAGTGATTTGGGCCAAACATGCTTCTACTAATCTGTGTGCAACTCATGTGCAGCAGCTGCAATTTTCAAGAAAGGTCACTCTTTCTGAAGTTGATTTGATCGCTCTGCCATATATGTGAAGTGCTGCAGGGCCGACCAAGCAGAGTGACTAGCAAGGTCATGACCCAGGAGATATGAAAATGAGAGAAGCTGTGCTTGCCCTGGCAACGAGCCATTCTATTCTATTCTGCTCTTTTTTGGGGGGCGGGGAGATTGGGACATGGCCTACGTCAGCCCTAAGGAACATATTTGGCAAGGGGGTTGGCCTCAAAAGGGAGACTGGATCAAACATCACAATGGAATAATCAAGCCAAGTCCTTTGGATATATAAGTAATTGACAGGTGTAAACTGAAGTGCAACTGAACCTCTGGAGCACACCTAATATGCATCGAACTGCATGCTGTGGAAATGATGAAGGTCAACAAAGGCAATTTGTCTCTGGAAGCTTGAGAGTTCATTGGCGACAAGTTCCCTCTGTGCCATTTCCACCTCTTGCTTTCTCCCAAGGCTGTTCATCTCAGGAGGCCAAGCCAAGGACATTGACACACCCTCTTCCAACATTCTCCATTTCTCTCCAAAGCTGCCCAAACAACTCATATTTCACCAGCTCTAGCTTCTTCTCCTCTTTTTGTTTGGTTTTCTGTGCAGGACGTTTTGTTTGGGGTTCAATCCTGCATGCAGCACCAAGCCCATGGATACTGGCAAGCGGATGTTTGGTTGGAATAACAGCAGATTTTTTTCATCGATTATGTGCCATCAAATCATTTCTGACTCCTAGCAACCACATAGATTTTCTCCATGACAGTCTATCCCTAACCTGTTCTTTCAAGTCTCTCAATGGGGCACTCATCAGCACTGTAACTGAGTCTATCTACCTTGCTGCTGCTCATCCTCTTCTTCTCTTTCTTTCCACCTAACAGCAGAACAAGAGTTGAAACACACACACACGCACACACACACGCGCGCACACACACACACACACAAAACCCAAGGACTCTGCATTTTGATAAAACAGGAGACTCGCATTTTGGGGGTGAGGAGGCAGTTTGGAGCAGGTGATGGAGACTTCCTCAAAATAGTAGCCACAGTGACTGAGGCCAGTGACAAAACAGCAATTTCCAAGAAGGTAAATTGGCATGGATCCCCTTCTACTCCTGCTGGCTCTCAAGAATGCATTCTACCCTGACCTCAGATTACCTTTGCTTTTCTCCAAGCACATGGGCACAATTCCAAATAAAGCACCCAACTTCAGCCACTGTTATTTTTACTACCTAAGAATACCTCTGGGGTTCATGTTGACCTTTGCTGGAAATATAGCAGACTCTGGGGGCAATCTGGGATATAGCGAATGCCACCAGGGAGGTCATGTTGAAGCAGTTATAGAGAGGAATCCCTTACGACTTCCTTTAAGGGCTGAGAGGTCCTCAACTCTGTTCTGCAGGGCACTCATCTCTGGCAGTGACTGCATGGCCAATGATATGAACCAAAGTCTGGGATGGCAATGACCAGCTGACTTCATTACTTCCAAGCTGGCATTGGTCACCACTGTTGGAGGTCAGGAACATCACTGCTGGCAATCAATTCTGTTATTGGCATGGTGGTAGACCTGGAGGAGTGTTCTGACTTGAGTTCAGCACCGCTATTGGTGAAGAAGTCTGATACAGGACTCACACAGAACATGGCAACACCAAGAATAAAGAAAAGCAGTTTGGGTGGAAAGTCACTTTTCACAAACTGGGTAGGTGTGGGCAACCAGCCCAACTCCATATCCCTGGAAGTAGCAGAAGATGCTCCTTGCAGGGTTATTGTGTTTGGTTTCAATTTTCCTACAGTTCTGTAGCCCTTGTGGCTGTCCCCAATTCCCCTCTGAAAAAGCCCCATGGGAAGAGTTCTTCCAATACCTGAGGACCTCCCTTGGGATTGAACAGAAGCCTCTGAGATGTGGGAGCCTTTGCACTGCTGAAGAGAGGATTGTACAGTGAAGGACATGGCAGTCTCACACTCCTTTTTGCCACCTGGTAAAAACACTCCACCTGAGAGAATTTCAGCAAATTTATCTTCTCCTTTGAAGAAAGCTAGTTCTCATGTATTGAATTAGAGCTAGCAGTGTTTCCTTCAGGTTTATCTTTCTGGGCTCCTTGCAGGTTCCCTCTCTGAACACGGATAAAAGGCCAGGAATGAAAATGACAGTTCATACAACCAAGAAGAAACACGAAGAAGAAGAAGAAGAGAAGCAAATGCTCATCTTCTTCTCTTTCCCCTTGAGCAGTTTCCTTGCTCCTCCAGTCTCCTTTCATGATATAATCTTAATCACAGCATTGAATTGCTTCTCATTAGTTATACGGAACTAGGCCTGTTAATATCCAAGAACACACTGGACAAAAGTCTACATTAAAAACAGCACTTGGCAAATGCTTCCAGATTGACAAAGGACGTGGGGGGAATCCTTGGCTAAAGTGGCACTAAAAGCAGATCGTTGCTCCTTTCAGCCACCCCAAGTGAACATCAAAGCTGTGCTCCAAATATCTTCATTAAGATACGAAGGCCACGGCGTGACCTGTACTTTAAGAGCTATAAAAGTGTCTCAAATAGAAGGCACTTAGAAATCTTCCTCCATTAAACTCTTGGGAGAGAATGACCCTCCAGGCAAAGGTGCCAGGCTAATCAGAGGTGTGGAAGAACACAAAAGGGTCCCAGTTAAGATGTTTTTTAAAAAAGAAAGAAAAAAATTAGGACGTGGCTATTAGTACATTATGTATGAACAAATGATGCCCTGACAGGCATACACCAAAGCAAGGAGGGAAGAAATGATCTAGTTCAGAGACAACAGAAAAGAACCCCAGGACCCCAAGCAGAGTTGTTAAATAATTGGGACCGTTGTCAAAGGTCCTTCAGTGTTAATATTCAGGCTGGATGCTGGTGGAAGAGTTATCTGAGCCCTGATGAATCAGGCAGAAGATGTAACTGCTTCAGCACTCAGGTTGCCTCAGCATCCAAGTGGATGTTTCTGGGAAGCTCAGAATTAAAACAATATTTTTCTCATTTATTCAAGCTAAGCTGGGTTAGGATCTGTGTGCTTTAATACGGTGCACCAACCTAGAAAATGGGATGATTCGGTAACTAAGCTATGTGTGTTGTGTGAGCAAAATCAGTGAGGCGGAGGATGAAAGTGATCGGTCCAAAGTCACCTAAAGAGCTTCCGAGGCTCAGGGTAGACCATGAACCTGGTTGTTCCCTGGTCCTACTACAACATCTTAACCATTGTACATAATATTAGCCTCTTTCCTTTGATCTCTCCCTCCTAATGTGTTTCCACTCATTTCAAAGCCATTCGAGCTCATGCCCACCATCCCCTCTTCTGGCTGCCATCTCCATAAATGATTTTGCAACCCATGAAACCCTGCCCTGAATTTTACTTAATGTCTTCTCTCCATTTTCTTGCCCTTCACATTTTTGCCATGCGTATGCTTTTTCTAAAATACTAATTTATTAGCCTTTCTTTCTAAAGATGCAGCCTCGGCAGCCTGGGCTCGAGGAAGAAATAACTAAGAAAATTCTAAGGTGGTATATTTTTCTCCATTTCTATTGTATCAATCCTTTTCCCTTTTGTCCTGTGTCTTTTATATTCTCTGCCTGAATGAACAGCTGATTTTATTATTTATCTTTGTAAGCCACCCTAAGACCCTTTTCTTAGTAGAAGATTTTTTTTTAAAGAAAAAAAAACCCCAATACCAGCTTTTTTTCAAACATAATGTCTACCAGATACATTTTACTAGAAGGCTCAAGTTCCCCACCCAGCAGGATGGCTGTCAATTATGGGATGTTTATTTAAATACATATAGCTATTGACGGTTTGAGAAATATTGATTATATTTCAAACAATATGGTGAAGCACAATTGGTGGGGGCGGAAAGGGGGATAAATATTGAGATCCAGATTGATGCCAATGCAACAACTTAAAACAAAAAACATTTGTGATTGTGATTACCTCTATGATGATGAGGAAGAGGAGAAGGAGGAGGGAGAAAATAAATGCTGCGCCAATTTCATCTAGCAGATCAGTGATGGGAAAAAAACCCAAGTTCTAATGCTAACATTAGATCACTCTTTCGTTCCTGAGATATTTGTGGAAGCATCCATAATTTCACATCAAATATTTATTTCTACATTTATTAAATTTTGAATAATTCAGCACCTGCTGCATGTCACAGAGAGGCTTGGTTTAAGTGTTTTCATCTAACTGTATCTGGATCTCCAGTTCATTCCTTCTAAAATGGGGGTTCTCTTGAAAAAGTGATGTTTTCCCATTATCTGAAGAACATTTTTCTGTAATGTTCTTGGTCCTTCACTATCTCCCCTGCTAAGAGGAAGCATCATTTATAGTTATTTATTGTTCTACTTCCCAATGACTGATGATGGTGATGATGATGGTGTCATTATGGTTGATGATGATATCATTATGTTACACTGACAATCCTCTTTCCCCCCACTTTATCTCTATCATAGCAAATCCAGTGAGGTGCGATGGGCTGAGACTGGCCTCAAACCACCAAGTGAGCTCTGTGATCAAGCAAGGAGTTCCACTTGGGTCTCCTTACTCTCAGTCCAAAATCATGGCTACTATGTTATGCTGATGTTAGCAATGGACAGAACAAATCTGGTTCTACAAAGTTCTGCAAAATAAAGGACATGTTTCAAGGACATTAAGAACAGCTCTGGTAGATCAGCCCAAGCACCGTCTTAGTCCAGCATTTTATTTCTCATGGTAGCTAAACAGAAGCTTCCAAATTGCTCACAAGCAAGAGGTATATACCTTTCCAACTGTTGTCCCCCTAAATTCGTATCTGGAGGCATGTTGCCTCAACCTAGAGGTAATATTGAACTTTCAAGACTAATGCCCTTGACAGACCTGTCCCATGTGAATTTGGCCAAATAAGGTCTTGTGAAAGCTGTGGATGTTAGTGGCCATCACTATGTCTGGTCTTAATGAATGCCACAGGGGAATTATGCACTGTGGGAGGAAATATACCCTTTGTCTGTTCTGAATCTCCCTGCAAGAATGGACGGGCCCTGCTCCTGAAGATTTGCAAGAGGGAGAAAAACCCCTCCCTCTCCATTTTCTTCTTGCTATGCATCATTTTATACACCGCGGTCCTATCCCCACCCCAGCACTTCATTTCCGAACTGTAGAGTCCCAGATGTTCTCACCTTAACTTGCATGGAAGTTATTCAAGTCTCCAATCATTTGGTTTGCCTTCTTCCTCATTTTATACCCTTTTTAAAATGTGGCAACCAGAACTAGACTCCAGACATAGATACACCACAGATTGATATAAGGCTTTTATAACATTGGCCTTTCTCTCCCAATCCTTAGCATGGAATTTGCCCTTTTCACAGCTGCTGAATGAACAGCTTCATTGAGCAATCCACTATGACCCCAAGATAAATTCCTGGTTAGTTACAGACAGCTCAAACCCCATCACTGTGTAAACTAAGTTAGGGTCACTGCTCCTATGTGCATTAGTTTAAAATAACTAAGTTTGCCATTTGGCTGTTCATTCACCCAGTTTAAAGAGAATCTTCTGCAGTTCTGGTTCTGAGACTTGGATGGCTGGCAAATTCACTCTGAAGAAGCTCATCAGAGATCTTTTGGGAGGAAATATATCTTCGTTAATGACAATTTGTCAGCTATCTCCATGATTCATCTTGCTAGTTTTTAGTTAGGGACAAATGCTCCCAGTTATTTGCATTATGGGGTGAGCAAGACTGAACTCAGACCAAAGTAGAAAATCCAAATTATTGAGAAGGATGCCTGTACCTTCCGCAGATTTCCAAAGCCAGTAAACAGTCTCCTAATCGAGTGAATATCAGCATGAATATGAAAGAACACAAGGAGGGCTTAGCAAATAAATCTGGTCTGTTCTTCATGTAGTAAGAGAAACTTACACTATGTGCAGTTGAAGGGCCATCTTCAGTACAGATCTGGAAGACTTACCACACAGCTGAGATCTTTTCAATATCAAGAGTTGAGGAAGGACCTTCTTACCTAACATCTGCTGGATCTTCAGTCACAAGGACATCGGTCTTGCAGCTAGCCAATGGATTGATCGAAAGCTCGACTGGGGGAACCACAAAACTCTTACTCACAGGAAGCCAAAGACCTTGGCCCAAGCTGTAGGTAGACCTTCAAAAAAGAAGACACATGAGAGCAGAAGACAAAGAACGAGGCCAATTTGTTGGCTCTGGACTTTCTGGTTCCAAGACTCAGCCCGGAGTCTCAAAATATTAAGCCGTAGTAACTTTCTTCCTCTGGAAGCTATAATCCTGGTAATCTTTTGGCAAAGACAAGGCTTCATCGAAATTAAGGGCTTTTTCATATTGTTAATCAACGGTGGCCAAATTATGGAAACTATACTAATGAATCTCACTTTAACAGCTTGTATCTTTAGACTAGTACTGTCAGGATCTGCGCAAGCTGGCAATCAAAGCATAATTAAAATGTAGAATAGTGATGCATCGTTGAGCTGAAAATTATATGTCGATAGTATCACTGGAGAGAGGATTGTAAAGTGGAAACAAGGCGCCCTTGCATGCATTTGGACCGTGAGGTAAGCTACGTGTAATCTTGATACATCCACCCCATGAATACTGAAGACAATTTAGTGGTGTTGAGATCGAACAGAAGTGGTTCGAAAACCAGCATGAACACAAAAAGGAATCTTTGCAACACTGGGTACCTCTGTGCCAGAGAGAAAGAGGGAGATGTACCTCTGGATCATTGTGAACAAAGTCCAAGCACCTTGAAATCCCTTGTCTTTGTTTATTTATGAACACAAATATCACCCATTCCAATATCTGTGTGGCTTAAAAGAATAAACAAAGCTAGTAATGGCAGCCCAGCAAGTTCTTAAATTGAACTGCCCACCCAAAACAAGAACGGGTAGATAGGAAGAAGACGGGCCAAAACCTAAACCCAAAAGATTGCATGACTCACCTAAGAATTTTCTCAGGAGCTTGTTCTCCAGTAACCAAATCATAACCTCTTTCCAGAGTTGTGTATGGCCAAGGGCTGATGAAAACAGAGGCAAGAGACACTCGTTATATATGGAAGGGGGTGGAATTTAAAAGCAGAGTGAGCTAGAAGTAAATCCATTTACTCTTTAATAACAGCATTACTCAATGTCATATCATTTTCTCATCTTCAGCCAAAATAGCTTATTATCCTTTCTTTTCTTTCTATAATTATGCTATTTATTTATGGCATTCTAATGCATTGGCATCTTATCTATATTTAATTATATTTATTGTCGTACTAAAGCCTTATAGCGCTTGTTGATTGATTGATATATTAAGATTGTATTGAAATACTATTTAAATGCTCTCTTTTCTCCTCCATCAAGCGATGCATGCTTGCATTGTTTAACTTTTAATGGTTTTCTGAGATTTCAGAATTGACATTTTGCAGAGCATTGGTCCCCTTAAATCAGAATGATTGTTAGTGGCATTCCAGAAGTCCTTTGCTGACTAACTGGAGAGGTTTAGCACTGAGGCTAAGATCCTTGTCTTGCAAACTTTGTGTACTAGCTCTGAGCTACAGCCCTCATGTCATTCCCTGACACCAGAAGCCAATCTTTAATAAATGCACATTTAATAAATGATTTATACAGGACTCTCCTTCTGGAAAGGAGATTTCAAGGGAGCAAAACAATGGAGTATGCTTGCGCCCTTGAACAACACCCAATGGCATGCTACAAATCATCAAAGCAATGTCAAATAAAGTCATCATCAACTTCCATATCCTGATGCCATCCACCCTTGGTTAACAACTGGTTCCTGAACCCAACAGCATCCCCTAGAGATAAGGATGGTGCCATCTCTCCTAGGGTTCCAGAAAACCCTGAAAACCTGGCTCTGGTCTCAGACTTGGGGTTGATGTTTGTCATTGTTTAACAGCCCCATTTTGTTTTGTGGGTTTTCTTCCCAGAGTATTTTAAACCGGGCTGCCTGTTGATTTAACGTCTCTGGCTGTTTTTATGCTTTGCTTTGTTTTAGTTTTGAACGCTGCCCAGAGTCCGCTGGAGTTGGGCAGCCAATAAATGTGTGTAAATAAAGAGCAAACGGACGGGCAGAATTTGGGGAGCAGGTTGTGCTCAGGATGAATCGAATTCTTGCTGATGATGATACCTGAATTTTCTGGTCGGTAATTCCAAAAAGTCTTGTTCCCTCGCACAAGATTCTGCTCTTATGTCGTCCTTGGAGTTGGGCCTCGCTTTTTCTTCCATCCACTTCCCAGCTTTCCCTGGATGCTGCCTCCCTGCTCCCCAGCCCCAGAAGACCTTGGCATGCTCACCCTTCACTGTGATCCCAGGTGTTGCGGACACAGAGGTGCCGATGTACAGGATCAGGGGCGTATCCTTCGTGGCAGCTGCACTCACCTGGAAACAAAGTGAGTACATTAGAAATGTTCAACTCCTGCTTACGTTTGTAGTCAATACTAATATTGCCCATTAATATTGGCCTACGCTTGCCCTTCCCCCTTGCCCCCCAAAATCTTTGGCACCACTATCATAAAACATGAACAAATATATATTCAAAAGTAGAATCTATGGGTAAAAGCGTGCCCTGCCATCTTCCTATTTTATTCAAAAAAGGAAATGGTAACAGATGACCCCCGCCACTCATAACAAATGCAGTCAAAAGTCATCTACCCATTGCCTTTCTCGTTCCCCCACCATCTTTCTTTTTGAAGAATGGCCAGCTGCTTTTTGCTAGCTCAGATTGATCCCTTGTTTTGCAAAAATACATATCCCCAAGCAAGCTCTGTGGGGGGAAAAAAAAAAAAAACAGAGAGAAAGAAATAATAAAAGATTAATTGGATTTGTTCATCCAAGAACCTTTGAAAGCCCATGTTGATTTTTCTTCCCCTTTTGCTTTCAGCAGACACCTTCCACTCACAAAGCACCAAGCTGGGACAGGTTTTAAGCACAGCTGTACATTGGGAGGGGGGGCCTCTTTGAAGCACAGCTGCTTATCTGATATCTCCTTCCCCACATTAATGCAGTTTCTTCTGCCACAAATGTATCTGGGATTGAAAAAAGGTTTATTTTTTATGCTGCTCCTTCATTTAACCCTTGCTTTATTAACAATCTGATTCTTGAATATCTGCTTCTCGGCTTTCAGCAATTCTCAGACTTCAGGCTCTCGCTGCATTCTACTCAACATGGATGCAGAAAGAGAAATCAAGTCCAGGGTTCCATGTCTGTCTAGACCTAGAAAGTGGTCCCAATCCCCAATTCCCCAGCAGTCCCAAATTCCCAGAAGCCCCAGTCAACATGAATGATAGTCAGGGGTAGTGAGGGTTGTAACTGAGCATGACCTGTAGAGTCATGGGTCCTCCAACATGAGATGGAGAATATATTCATCTCTGTACATTTGTGACCATTCAGGGTTTCCAGTTTTAGAGGACAAAAGGTTTGGAGCTGAAAGGTGGGAATAAACAACAGGCTGTAAATAAGGCAACTGACAAAAGCCCAGCTAAAATAAGGAAAAGATGGGGAATCAATGCATCTCATAAAAACATGGAAAAAGAAAGGAACACATTTCATTTCTGCAGTGTGTACATGGAGAGAAGTGAGTGCAAACTCTATCAATTACCCATGTGCACAGAAAAATCAATGCCTCTCATCCCAGCGATATTCAACCAGAGAAATAAATGTGTCCATCTGTAGTGAACATCAAGAGGACTCACCAACTCTCTCTAGCGCATATACAAAGGAATTATGCAATGCGTAGCCTAAGGAATTTCCAAGATGTATTTCACACTGTTGATAACAGGCTGATGCAACCATGTATGTTAAATAAATCTTGATCTAAACTAACAAACGCGGCCATTTTCTTTTTAAAGGCATTGGGTCCATAGTAAAGAAATACTCCGGTGTAAATAAATAATTCACAGGGCCTTCTAGTTAAGGTAGCACTGATGTAGTGATCATGGACAGTAGAAATATAACATTACAACCTCCCTAGTTTCGATCTGAGAAATATTTCAGGGAGGATACATAAATGGCACCCCTTCCCCATATATTTTGGCTCAAATGCTGTTTCTGCTTGGGCTCTAATACAGTTTGACAAAACACTGCTGTGATCACAGGGCCCTCAAACAAACTGAAAAGACCTTTCCATGTCTCCCAGGAATTGGCTGGTTTTTTGTTTTTTTTTTGCCAAAGGCAAGCAAATTAGAGTTCATCTGGCTGAGGTTGTCTTTTTAATAGGGTGGGGGATCACTCCAAAGGAGGGAAGATGGAACTAAGACAGGCTAATGACATGCTAAATTGCAACAGCTCCTTCATAAAATATTCACCGTCTTAAACACGTCTGATATTAAAGATTAAATGTCCTGGGATTTGTCCCAGCGACTCCCGAGACCTGATTTACGACCTGCCAGAAGCTGCTAACTTTCTGATTCATGATGTGAGGTTTCAAAATGTAACCTTTCCAGCAAAAGAAATGGGGGGGGGGTGGATTTGAGGTGGGAGGGAGCCTTCAATGAGAGAAGAAACAGTTCTGCCCTATCGGGAAGAAATGACTTGGCAAAAAGGCATTAGTCTTTTCCTGGGGAATGCAGAGGGAGTGAGGAAAAGGGTGGCCCCGCATTGCGTTCTCATTTGTTTTAGGAAAGAGCTTGCCAATTGAAAGAGCCATTAATAAGTCATTTCTTCCCCCAAGTTTTTATCTGCCTGGGTCATTAATTCCTCACCCTTACAGAATAACAAATATAGGTTCTACAAACCAGCCACACCTGAAAAAAACATTGGGGAAGAGCAGAGGATGGAGCATCATTGTCAGATAAAGATATTATTACTGCTATTATCCATCAGTTAATTAGTGAATTAATTAATAGCAGTATTTTACTCCACACTGGCAAAAACTGGAGTTCCCCTGTATTTTAAGTCGTCTTCTTCCTCTTCTTCCTCTTCTTCCTCTTCTTCTTCTTCTTCTTCTTCTTCCACTGTATTTTAAGTCCTCCTCCTCCTCCTCCTCCTCCTCCTCCTCCTCCTCCTCCTCCTCCTCCTCCTCCTCCTCCTCCTCCTCCTCCTCCTCCTCCTCCTCCTCCTCCTCCTTCTTCTTCTTCTTCTTCTTCTTCTTCTTCTTCTTCTTCTTCTTCTTCTTCTTCTTCTTCTTCTTCTTCTTCTTCTTCTTCTTCTTCTTCCTAGCTGAAAATGTTATTGTTCTTAACACATTTTCCTTCCTCGGTGACTTTGTTTATTCTCTTTGTTAAAAGAAATGAAGCTAACAGCCCATGGTCGTTGCTAGATCTTCCTGAAGGGAGTTTCACCATTACAACAGTGGGAAAAAAGATTTTCTTTCACCTGTTTGTTTAGGAATTTAATGCCAATCAGTTTCACCAAGAGATGTTGACTTTTTTAAAGGTATTAAACCCCCCCCCCCCCTCAGCCTAGACAAACAGTGCAGTCAATGTCTCCAATACTCACAAGTCTAGTTTTAGGCACTTCTTATGGAATGGAATTGTACAATTCTTTGCTGGAAGCTAATCAGCTTCTAATGATAGTATGCCCCTTTTCATCATTCATTCAAAGCCAATCTTGGTTTAATCAACAAGGGTACCTATTAGTTACAATTCCAAATCAGCGGTAAAGAAATCCCCCCTCTTGCTTTATAAATTGACTGGACTTCATATAAAAAGCCCTTAAGATATCAAAGCAAAAGCTAGAAACACAGTCTCAAGACAAGCTCTATGTTTATTTTGAAAGACATCAATGTACCAGTAGCCTGGCATGTATCTAAAGGAATCTGAAAATACTATCCCAAGTCTGCTGTGTATATATTTTTCAGCATGAACCATGGGCGTTTGAATACCAACATGAAATGCCCAAGGTTTAGTTCCTGGGCTTACTAGTTAAACAAGGTTGGGTACTAGTTGATGGGAAAAAAATTCTATATACATGAAAATAAAATATTTGGTAAGAAACACCAAATAAGAAATATTTGGTAAGAATTCAGAAGAACCTGTATAGGCTAATCTAGCCCACAAGGAGTGAAAACTGCAATCAAAGGTCTAAAGATGAGCATTTTTCAATCCTAATCTAGAGATTAATTCTGTAAGCATCCAAGTTCACATTGTTCTAAGACAGGCTTTTCAGCTTGACTTTGCTGATTAAGCCACAATTGGCTGGATTCATGGATCACACTCAGCCATAAATCATGGCTTACAAAACACAACAGTTGAGTTCACACATCCATTCAGCCAGGGTGTTCTCAGCCTGAGCTGCTTTAAGACAGCTTTCTAGCATCCTGTGTTTAGCCACAGGAACCATGCTACGGATGGATTCTACTAGCTACAACCTATTGACAAGCCCATATTGCTTGTGCAAAGAACAAACACAGATTCTATTCTATTCTATTCTATTCTATTCTATTCTATTCTATTCTATTCTATTCTATTCTATTCTATTCTATTCTATTCTATTCTATTCTATTTCTATTCGCTTGTTTTCTGAAAGCTGTGGTCTTTCTCCCTGTGTTTCGACCTTCTGCTGACGATTGCCTGGGAAAGACAGCTCAATGCAATCTGTTCAGATCCAAGCATATATTGCTGCTGGAAGGAAGCCAAGTTCAATTCCCAGCATCAGGGACTTGGAAGAGGTCACACGCTGCAAATGTGCTGCGAGTGGGGGCTGAAGGAGGGAAGATGTGGACTTCGAGACCCTCTTCCCAGGAGCTTCCACTGACTACTGCTGTGCATAGATGGCAAACTGGGTTTATTTGATTAGAAGAGATATTCTTCCTTTGAAGCTGTTTTGGAGAGAAATAAATATACATTAACAATGCACTGCTACTATCCCCAAATGGCAAATTTAGACATCTTGTATTATTGAAGCTACGTCCTCTCTTATTGATTCTTAGGCACTGCATCTCCTTTATTCAAATGTTTATGAACATTTAAACCTTTATTTAGCAACAGTTAGGACATTCATAATAATTTATGAAATCTATACGCTGCCCCACTCCCAGTGATGGTGGGTGGATCTTTGTTGCTTCTGGGCAATGGAATAGCAACAACATTCTTCCTCAATGCTTATTTATTGCCTAAAGAGGTACTAGTCTTTCTCCTTTCTTTTCTTTTGAGATATACAGGTTGTTTCCTTTCCTCACACCCCTTTTCTTCTCTTAAACCACCCTTCCGTTCAAGTTTCTTCCAATTCCTGAAAGAGATCTTCCTTTGTGAGAAAAGCTTCTTCATCTTGATTTATTTTAAAACTTCATTCTCAGGGGGGTGATGTTGATGATGATTTTAGCTTGTTTTGTTGGTACAAGGTGGCAGAGGCTCCCTCTCTCCATTGCTCTGCAGCCTCCTTGCCTGCCCCCACCATCCTGATACAGATGGTATATTATCTCCTGATATCTTCCCTTGGGATGGAATGAAAGTGAAGGAAATCAGGGAGGCTATAGATAGTGAAGAGAGATTTCCCTGTTTTTTTCTATCATTCAGAACCCATCTTGGCTGGGCCAGGAGAGAGGTTATCATGTGTCCTTTTCCCTTGGAATTTAATTCAAGTGAAGGAGGCTACAGAAGAGAAAAAGGAGAGAGGGAATTGGGTAAGGACGCATAAGACCCTCAATGTCTCTCTTTCTCCTTCTCTCTTTAGGTGTGTTTTATCTCAACTCATACAACTATTGCACAAAGCGAAGGTGATAAGAGCAACCTCAAGGTTGAGCTTAACATTTACCTCTGTTTATGTATTTATGCATATTAGGTAGGTACATTATATATTACGTCTATTTATGTATTTTGCTCTGCAAGAAGGGGATCTGTTTCTGGATGGACCAGACCGCTGCCCCCAAACCTCTGGTGACTAGGTAGGGGTTGGAAGTCGATAGGGTCAACAAAGAAACATGCCTCATTCCCGCAATTTGAAACATTGCTTGCTTAAAATCATGAAGCTGCAACAGTCCCCTGATTCTTCAGGTAGATTCAGAAAGCTTCCGTTTGCTCCATTCTGTCCCGAGAGACCATGAATTGCTGGTGAACATCAGAGGAACATTTGCTTAATCAAGAATTCAAAGAGGGTAGGAAATACTTGTTTTTGTCAGGACCACCAAGGACATGACACCATTTCTGTATAACCTGCAAATCTCCAGAGCTGGAGGAAATGTAAGAGCCATTATAGGGATGAGATCTGAAAGGCCTTCCTCTATAGCTCCCTTTGATCAATATCTTTGCTTTTTCTTTTTCAGGAGATCCAAAAGCACCCTACAGTTCTTACCCTTTGGAGCAGCACAAAATTGCCTTGGGACACACCTAACGTCACAGGTCTTGGAGGATAATTCCATCAGCCCTGGTTCCCTAAGTTAAAATGGTTCGCTGATCAAACTAGAGCTGTAAATATTGTTGAAGCCTAAGACTTGACTGAGCCGTTCTGTCTCAGTCCTTTGTCCTTGCCAGCTTCTTTCCATTTTGCATGTTAAAAGAATGGGGAAGCATCATTTCTCCCCACAAACTCTTCACTGAGGTTGACATTTAACCAAAACAAAAAGCCACACAAAGATGCAACTGGGGAGAGAAAGGGCAGCTCTTCAAAAAGGCCACACCTGCATATTTTGCAACGGCGCTGGAATTTCATCTGATCCGTCACTGCAATGATTTAAACACCAGCATCTACATCAGGCTTGAGAAAGAACAAGACAGATGACGCTCGAAAGATGTTCACAAGATTGAATGAGGACTCTGTTAATATACTCAACCGTCACCTTGCGATAGCTTCCAAAAGCAGATTCACTTTGATCCAGAGAGTAACACAAACATTGCCAGACGTTTCCAATTATTACAACTTCAAGGACCTGAAAAGATGCCATGACCTGTCCTCCAGGACTCCAGAGTGCAGGACAAAAGTTACAGAGACACACATTCCAGTGGAATGTTAGGAAAAACTTCTGAACTGTAACAACAGTTGAACGGAGGACTCACCCATGACCTAGAGACACGGTGAGATTCCCTTCATTAGATGAGTTCACGCAGAAGCTGGATACTTTAATTTGCTTCCTCCACTAGGCAAGGGGTTGGACTCAGTAGCCTCAAGACAGGCAAAGAGCAATTTCTTAAAATATAGGCGTGGAACCTATCTGCATGCATAGTTCCTGAACAAAATAGAACGAGCCTTCATTCCAGTAAGGAGTCACTCCAAACCTCTTTGTTCACTACTGCCCAAGGACTTGATAATTTTGTCAATCAGATGCCACAAAATCGCCTTTCCATCCCAGCCAATATAATAATTATTCAAAGAAGGCATAGTAGGGGTGCCAAAACTGTTTGGTATGCTTGGCGCCATACCAAAAGACCTAGAAAAACACTTGGACACATTAGACAGAAACACAACTCATCAAGTTGCATTATTTGGAACACTGCATATATTATACTGCTATCCCTAACTATCCTAGGAAGGATCTGATAGTTAAAAGACCTGATCTGGTCCCCTGGGTGTAAATAGTAATAACAATGATACCACCAACCTCATTCTTGGGGCTGTGGCTCTATCATTCAGATGAGTTTCCCATTCAATTATCCACTTACCAGTCTCTTCATCACAGAGATGCTCACATGCGTCAGTAGTTCTCTGTCCACAAAGATCACGGACCCATGGCGATGTAGCATTGATTTGATAATACAGGGAGAGCTTTGCGGGGTTCAGCCAGTCAGATATGTCCAAGTAGCTGCCCTCACTCACAACAAAACTGCTTCCTACAACACAAAGCATTAGGAAAAGGTGAGGCAGAAAACAGCAGCTAGGTAGACTGCAAACCAGGAGACACCTTCACAAAGGATCATTGGCAGATCACAACAGCATAGGCTCAACGAGACCCACAGAGGATTTTTGAGAGGGTGACTAAGAGATAATGTGCAGAGCAACTGGCTGGTGAAAAGGACAGGACATTGAGAACTACGTGGAGATGTCACCGTGCATTTTAGATATATGGTAAAGCAAGTGTTCCATCCTCCTCCATAGGAAAGTTAAACCTTGTTAGGAAGACATCTTTGTATGCAAAAGGTTCTTGATTACATCTCAGAGATCTCCAGCTAGTACTGGAAACAATTTACCTCTGTAAATCTTGCACAGTTGCTGTAAAACGGAATAGAAAATTTGGTGGTATCCAGATGTTCTGGATTGCCCCTGCTAGGATCCCCCAAGGAGGACAGCCAATGTTGTGGGATTTGGGAATTGGCCTCCAAAGCATCTGGACATCATCACATTGGCCCTTCCAATATGGAGCTGTTATCAAGGTCCAAATAAAAGATCATCTTATGGTCTTGAACCAGCAGGAGTAGCCGAGCAGCTGGAAAGATGCAAGTTGAAGGAACCACCAATTAGCAAACATTTATACTTATGCTAGTCCCTATGCAGGTGACAAATCTTAGCCAGATGGATATTTAATTAATACAATGCCTTAAAAATTGGGGGGGGGGGTTGCCAAATGCCAAAGCTATACTCTATGCAGAGTTGACCATAGCGCTGGAAGAATTAATGGTACCTAGACAGAAAATCATGGAGTGGTTTGGTGATATTCCATGAGAAACCTGCTTCTGTAGCTACTTGTATATGTATGCGTGTGTGTGTGTGTATCTCTCTCTCTCTCTCATACACACACACACACACACACAGACATGGCAAAAATGTGTTTTCTCCCACAATGTGGGAATATGCATCCTCTAATTAGGCAAATGTATTTTCAGTTTCCTTATCTAATATCAGACACCCAGCATAATGTGGGGGATTTTACAAACGCCTGCATCCTCATTAACTCTGATCTTCAATTACACTGATTATAAGGCTGTTTTCAAATGCTGTGACAGAGATCAGAGGTAAAGTGAAGAGAGGAGAAAAAAGAAAAAATCTCCAGCCATCATGCCACAGTTTGAAAAGAAAATGCTAAAGAAACCCACTGAAATCCGGGAACAGATTTCTCACTCGAGAGGAGGGGGATCACTCTGAAAGTGCCTTGCACCAGCTCTTTGCCTAGCTGATGAATGGGGACCGGCTGGATTCCCAGCCTCATCATTAGTTTATTTCTTGAGAGGAGAACACTCTGTCCTTAACCTTGAAGTCATAGAACAAAGCTTAGTTTTGCTAGGGCTAATCTTGGAAGGAAAATGCATGTGAGAACAGTGAATACTTATAGCTGAGCTTGGAACTAGCGCTATGTTGAAATCTGGCCTCCAGCATGTAACCAGGTTTCTTCCGCATTCTTGGGGGAGAGATGGTGGTGGTTCAAACTTCTTTTGAT
Source organism: Python bivittatus (assembly GCF_059951505.1). Classification (NCBI taxonomy): domain Eukaryota; kingdom Metazoa; phylum Chordata; class Lepidosauria; order Squamata; family Pythonidae; genus Python; species Python bivittatus. Next base: position 3,173,423 of record NW_028277076.1, on the reverse strand, counting down.
AGCTTTACACATTTATTCAGGTGAGATGGTGGTGCATGCTGTTGTAGTTGTTTTCTGTTAGACTTCTCCCCAGCTTTTGGGCGTAAGAACAGCATATAAGTACAATTAAACTTCTCCTTCTCTTCTTCCAATACCATCCTTTCTCCACCTTCATGATGGTCATTATCATCATCATCATCATCATCATCATCATCATCATCATCATCATCATCATCCTTTCTCCGTCTCCTCCTCCTCCACCCTCCCTACCCCAACTTCTTGGGTTGTATCTGCTTCCTGATCTGAGAAAGCCTTTTGGCAGGATTTCCCTCCTGATGCATTTCTTGGAACGGAATTGAAATACAGGATGCTACAGAGTCAGCAGACTCAAAAACCCAACATCTCACCCACCAATACTCTTTCCTTTTTGGGGGAGGAGGGAATCCAAAGAACTGGTTTTCTTTCAAAATGAAGAAGACCAATGTGGAAAAAACTACAGAATGTTTTGGAATAACCACGACTTCCAAGGAGACCAGTGAGGGCTGAATTCTAAAGAGCTACTTTTTCAAATGCACTGGAGATCTCATAGCCTCCAGCACAACTGGTTCTTCGTTGTCTGAAGGTCCACAGGGACACTCTGATAGAGTTTGTTTTGTTATAGTATTTTCCCCTCCCCGTAGGTCCTCTCTCTCCAACCCAAATTTGTATCAAAGCAGAGTTGGCTGTAACAGCTTCAGAAGTTCAAATGCCTTATCCTCAGGTCTCCATCAAAGTTCAGCTAGTTTATTTTAAAGCTTCTACAAAGAGAAGTTTGAAGTTTTTGACATTTCAGAAAAATATGTATTTTATAGAACAAAAAAGAGATAAAACAGACAAAGACTTTGTTCTTTTCCCTTGTTAAATATTGTTAAGAGGCAAAAGACACAGCCAAAAATACTCAGCTACTTTTCTTTCCATTCTTTTTTTTTTCTTTTCTTCCCACCTCTTACACACGTACACCTTCTATTTTCTCTCTCTTTCACTCAGATTATGTTTTCCTTTCCTTCTTTAATGCATTAAAAAATTAAAAAGTTAAATTACAGGGCAATTTCTAAGTGGATGTTCTAGCAATCCACACATTAGAAGTTGTGATAAACCAAAACAGTAAAGAAGGAAAGCCATACAACTGAATGAAAGTGGTAACATCAAAGATTCAATGTTCATAAAATGTTCAGTTCGGTAGGATATACTCAATTTCTCAAAGGCCAAGCAGACCTTTCTTCAGAAAGAATTTCCAAAACAGGCTACCATCAAAGAAAATTACTCAGAGTTGGTTGACAGTTGGAGTGGTGCTTAAGCCTAGGAAACCAAAGATAAAATTAACTAAGTAAAAGCTCTTCCAGAAGACAGCTGTCAAGACCTTGGAACTTTATCTTAATTATAAAATATTTCTCATCTCATGTGAGAGAAAGTCATTGTTTAGATAGTTCAACACTGTTTAGAATAAGTGAGAATATCTTGAATCAGGCCCAGAAATGCCACTTTCCTACTGACAGTGAAATACCATCAAGATCAATGACCTTACCACTCTGTTTTGAACTACTTAAACATTTCTGAGTAGTTCTTAACTGTAATGCCAAGTCTCACATGCTAGAAAAGCAGTGAATTTAATCAGTTTGTTCAAGTAAGTCAGTTGCATATCCCGTGGTTTGAAGGTGGCCTGATTCAATGAGCCATAGTGAAAATTTAGTGTAGAATGCTGGGTTGAAGTGACTTTCACTGCAGTGAACCAGAAATGGAAATGGCCTTGCTGTTATTAAAACTTCTCATGAATTCATTCCAGTGTACATAAGAATAGGAAACCCGTGACGTTTCAGATGTTGCTAAATTAAATCTTTTAGCATTTTCTCCCCATTCTGCAGTCAGTTAGGATAAGCTTTGAGATTAACAATAACGTAGTGGTTAATCCACAATTTATACCATGTACATCCGCATTTTGCATGCTTTTCACAACGTTTTAGCAATCTGATGCTGGTCTGGTTCAGCTGTGAGGCAGAATAAGGAACTGTTAAGCAGAGTGCAACTTACACGTGTGTAAACACGTGGCGAAACAAAGATAAGATCAGATAACCTCTAAGGACTGATGATAGAGAAAGAGGGAGATTGAGTTTTTACTTTTTTTTTTTTTAATTCCAGCAACTTGTTTAATTAAAAACAAAGTCAGAAGCTGTGCCAGACCCAGCCTTTGTCTGCAAAGATCAAGAGGAAAATTAGAGGAAAACTGGTAATAGCTGTATCCAATTCTGTGAGCATCACAGCGGAGATAGCCGTGAGGGAAAGGAGATAAACAATCTTCAGATGAAACAATTAAAGTTCAATCACATGCCAATCAGGGACGTGGCATTTGGGAGCTAAATGAAGTCACGGCTTATTTAGCATGCCTCAATCCAGGGACTGGGTATGAAACCAATGAGAGGGGCTTCAATATCTATACCTGCTTGGGTTTTAAGACCCAGAAATTCCAGCACAAATAGATACAGGTAGATGCATGCTTATACCAATACATACTGTACGTTGTTATCAGACCTTCTCTTTAACAAATCCAACTTTCAGTAGCCAAGCAAGCAGAGTATGCAAACATGAACCACTTGACAGGGAAAAATCTTTCCACCTTATAGTCCAGCAACATCAGGCACAAGTTTCCATAGTGTTCTCTTGCTAACTGAACATTTCACAGTCACACATGATGCATGTAAGGCCTCCAGACAATTATAATCCCTCATTACAGCAAGCTGGGCTTGCTTCAATTTCTCACTAGCGAAAATGACTTAAAAATAGTATGAAATCCCCCCTCCCCATGTTGTTCCAAAACTGGATTGTGGAACACAAGAATCTATCTTCGTTTATGGCCAATTCTGAATCCATTTAAACCAAGACTTTGACTAATAACATGTTCCCAGACCTTGAGGCTTAAGATTTTTTAGTTCTGGGAGGTTGAAATGGGAAAGTTCTGTATACATATCTCCTACCGCTGACCTATGGCCTCCCTCCTGAAGATTGTAATATTTTATCTTCAGCGGTTGATGATGCAGATTTTTTTTTCATTGCGGATACTATCTCCATTTGTTTGTCTTCCATTCTTGTGAACAAACAAGACTGTTTTTGTTTTGGTCTTAAATATACTTCCCCAAATTTAGTCTTCTTCCCACCACCCCACATCATCATCTTCTGTGTTTCTATACAGCATATATAGGATCAGTTCTATGGTAAATGCATTAAAAACAAAATTCAGTACCATGGAGAGGTCCTAGTAAGGATGGATGCAAACCTAGACCAGAGGCTACAGGCAACCTCAGTGAAGCCCCACAAAAACTAGTGGATCCCTACACCAGGTTGGTTTGTCTATCAGTAACAAGTGAGCTTCAGTCCCAAGGGAAGACACTGAAATGTCTATTCTGGATCTTTTTCAGATTGGAAAGTGTGGGCAGCTATGGGGGTTGAGGAATGATGAAACAATATGCCACAGAAAACAGCAACCCTTTGCCGTTTCCATCATAACATGACCAATAATTCATGACATGATCTTCTCCTGAGCAGTATGCAGCTTTGCTGGCTTCCCATATTTCAGAAGTGTGGGTGCCAGGCAGGTTTCAGCTTAATAGAAGCATGCATCTCAGAAACCAACATCCCTAGCAGTAGCATCTTCTGCCATCCCTAACAATAAACTCAACAGCTAACAAGAACCTCAGCAACACAACTAAGAAATGTATACATGCCCCTGGAGAATAAAGTGCAAGAACTGGAGCTTTCCTGGGAAGGAATGAAACCTTCTACATAGATTTCAACACACTGTAACTTTCTACATGTGCCGTTTTCTCCCCTGCCTCCTTAAAATTCTGAACATGTCCAGTTTTGCATCCACCACCTGACATGGCTTCCTTCTTCTTCCATATGTTGCAGTGCCCCTTCACCAGCCTCTCCCCCTGATTTGCTCATCTGCTGTATATAAAATGCAGACTAGTCATAAAAGAGAGAGAGAGAGAGAGAAGACCCTGTCCTTATTTTAATTGACATCATATTTCAAGCTGTGTTTTGCAAGGACAAGCTCCTATACCCATCCCTTCTGAGGTTCATGGTTCTCCTACTCTTGCTTACTGCAATGACACAGAATGTGATAGCATGCTGAAATGAGCCATGGCTATTCAATTCTTCTGTGATTAATCATTTGGATTGAATGGCCATTTGTTTTACTTCCAACCACACCTGATTACTGGTCTTGGGAAATGGCATGATGAGAGTTGCAGTCCTGACATATAGGAAGATCCTACAAATGAAAATATGATGGATGGATATCTAATGAGGTGGGAATTAGGAGCGTGTGAACCAACCAAGTTTCATATTTCAGTTTGCATAATCAAGTTGATTTGAATTGTTGAACTGAATCAAGTTGATCCAAAGATGTGATAAACGTGGGTGTGCGTGCAGAAACCATCTTCAAATTATTTCAAAGGCACATTGTTCAAACAGATGCAATTTCAGAGGGGTGATCTGATCAAATGGCCTTTGAATCAGCGTTTTGCAGGATTCCTGGTATCTTTCTCAAGTTAGATGGAATATATAATTATTACAGGCAACTGCTGTAAAGGTTAAGGGAAGCATGTGCTGGAATTACATTTTGTTCAAGGAAGATGAGCCACTTATTGGCTTTTTAAAGCACAAATCCCAAGAACGGGAAATGAGCCCAATCTGAAATGCACATAAGTATTAGCCAATTACAGCAGTTTTCACTGGCTTAGAAAGGTTACACTCCTGTCCCCTTTCCATCCCCTCTCAGTTCCTGGTGCATTTGGCTTCTCTTTTAAAATTTAGGTGTGCTTCAACTGTTACCAAGAAAGTAAGATTAAAAAAAAAATAATGAAGGAACAATGTCCTATTCATTTTGCCTTCCCAACCTGGCTGTGCTCCAGAGGCACAAACCAACTCTTAGAGTCCTCAGCAATTGCCCTGCTGGCTAAGATATATTGGAAATGGGCTCAATGCAAGACAGTACATAGGAACTGCAGTCTTCCTTGTCAACAGTCAAACAGGATAACATCTGACTGTGGTCCATGAAAACTTGGTTTGCCCTAATTCAATGTCCATTGGGAAGGCTGCCATCCGCCCCCGTAGGTTGGTGGAGCAGCTGTACAAACCCAGAAACTATTTAAACAGTGAAAGAGCTGGGGGAAGTGGAAGAGAGAGAGAGAGGAGAGGAATGGAACAAAACTTGCAAATATGGTAGCAGGTTTAAGGGAACTATTGCCAGAAAAAGGAGGAGGGTAAAGCAGTTGCCCCACTAATCCAATGAAAGTATGTCTCAAACGTCTGGGAACTGGTGACTCTTTCTTCTTTAATCATTTGTCCACTAGCTCATCCCCTGCACGTAGTTCAGCTTGGTTTTGTCCTCAGTTGCCTTTCTGCAGGATACGTTTCCCCAAAATAACCATTTTCAGTGAGAATTATTGGTTATTACTCCAAAATTTAATAAGATCAAAGATTACTGCAATCCCATATGTATATCTACTGCGTATGTTTATCTGCTTCTTTTAACTGGGGTATGTATGTTGACATTAGATGCTGAAGCAACTTGATGGAGTCATTTATTGGAGAAAGCCCCTTGGAAGGGTAGGAAAAAAATCTGCTGGGAAAATTATGCAAGGGTGCAGAAGACTTCCATCAGAGCTGCCAATGAAATACCAATAAAACAGATTAATATTCTTTGGAAGTGGAGAGGAGGTGGGCTAGTCTCCAGTCTAGACATAATGGCTTTTCTGAAGACGAAGAAAAAGAGGGACCAAGTGAAATGGCCCCTAAATGAGAATGATCTCTGAAATGACACTATTAAATATTGTTCTAAACTGTGGGGAGGAGAGGTAACTTTTAATGGGCAATTGCATGGTTAGCTGCCAAGGAGAATCTGAAATGTTGCCCTTTTCTGGCCAAGAAGCACAGAAGAAACTCTTTGTTTGCTTCAGTTGAGCTTAAATTGACCCAGCTGGCATCAACATTGAATCTTAATGTGTTATGCTGTAATGATTACCATGCCAAAATTGGTCTTCCTGCAATATTGCATCCAGTTGTGGTTACTATATTATAGGAAGGACATTAGCAAACTGGAGCGCATTAAAAATATAACAACCAAGATAATAAGGGGTATCTAAGGGTGTATGCATATGTATATGTATATGTATATGTATATGTATATGTATATGTATATGTGTGTGTGTGTGTGTGTATATCTGTGTGTATGTGTAACAGTTGGAAGTGTTGGGGATGTTTAGCCTGGAGAAGAGAAGACTGTGAGTAGCTACAATGGCTGTTATGTAGAAAACAGGGCATAATTGTCCAATGTTATTCCAGAAGACAGATCAAGAAACAATGGGTTCAAATAACAAGGAAGTACATTTCAGCTGGCCATAAGGAAATGAAAGACAGGTTGTCATGCATGTCACAGCTCCCATAAAACTAAGGAAAGTCCAAGATCCCACAACTAACTCATAACAATTTGCTCTAGGGAGGAACAATTGAATGAAGCCAATACAGAACACTCAAAATAGCTTGGCTGGTTACCTGCAGAACTTTTCTGTTTGGCAAAGATTGAACTCCCCCTTCAGTGGATCACCAAATTACAGTCTCACGTCGACATTCAGGGAAATGTTATTTATTTGGCTTCGTTCTCAGCATTGAAGATCTAACTTTAATTCCTTAATAGACCATCAGTGAACTCTTAGGATTGAAAAGTGATGACTGAAAATGTCTGCTCATAACCCATTAAAATGTTGGAGACACCAATCTAGGAAACTGCTAAGTTACATTCTCCATGCACTTCACGCTGTAGGGGTGATCTCTAATAAGGCATGCAGAACCACTGACTAATTTGATTGTACTTAATGCTGGATTTTTCCAAGTTGTGTGTAAGCTCTTAATGACTAGACTTTTAGCTATCATCTTCTGAAGCAGCAGTATAGCATCTACAGCAGAATTAACTCACAGAACTCAAGACATTGGACGTTTGTAATGAGCTGGGAGAAGTTCAGGAGGAAAAACAGCAATTCCTACCCACTTAAAACATACCATAGGTGGGATTAACAATGTAGGTTTATGCTAGTCTAGAAGCTTTTCTGGAGAGGATGGGACACATTTTAGGAAAATGTGTGTATGCTTGGGGAAAACCAATGTGCCTCAAATCCTTCAATCCAGAAGACAAGAAAAAACATTAATTTGCCCTCCCACGAAGAGGCAGAAAATGTACCAGCAGAAAATTGGAACCAGATGGAAAATTTAAAGCCTTCTGAAGGACGGCTCCTATGCGGAGGAAGAAAATTAAATTTGCTCAGGTCTCAGAGAGGTTGTACTTGATAGACATTGCAAGTGGGCCAGATAAGGTCATGGAAACTCAAGAAATATTGGATGCAGGGAGCAATAAAGAGAAGCAATGGTTTCTAGCTAATCCTTCCATTTCTTTCTCTTTTCCATCAAAAGCTGGTAGCTCCTTTGTCTGGGGAATGGAAAAGGCACTAGAGATTCATCTTTTCAGAGCAAAAGTGTAAGACAGATTCCCACTCAGCTGAAGGCCATAGAAGGTTTTGCCTGATCAGTTTAAAAATAGAAAGGGCCCTTCAAAACTCTGCTGTTATTTCTTTAGAACTTCCTTTGTGTGCTCGCTTACTCTTTTATTGGTGGCTGTTGGTTCTGCTGCATCGTGGCAGAAGGTGATGTTGGTTTGGCTCCATTTGCTTTAGTTTGCTACTTGGACCTCCAGCCCTTTGCACCCTTTCTGACTCCTGCAGTTTCTCATTCTGAAAAAGCCTCCTAGGAAGTGTTCTCCCCAGATGTTTTTCCTAGGGATTCTCCAGAGAAACCAAGGAGGGTGTGTCTATGCGCAGATCCCTGGGGAGATGCTTGGACAATAACAAGCAGGACATTTGCAGTCTTCTGGTGCTGTGAATGTGATAGGGATCTTTGCAGTAAACTTATCAAGCCCAAGTAGCAATTTTTTCAGGTCATCCTGATGAATGTCTGCTCTCTTTCCTTCAATGTTGGGGGCCTGCTAAGGGAACAAAATTTCACATAGCACAGTCTGGTGACAAGGAGTCACCAACAAAACAGCTCTTTGAACCCCTGTAGCAAGGAATCTCCCACTGTGTCTATGTTAATATCTGATTTATTATGTACTGTTTATTTTCTGGAGATTTTAATGCTTGTAGGTTCTTTTAAGCTGCAGGCCATACATTCAAAGTGACAAGCCACAACCATTAACTAAGAGATGTTGAGTTAGCCTGACTTCTTTTTCCCGAAATGGTCTTCTTTGAGGAAAAAACAACAGGGTATCTATCATCAAACCTATTGTTGTTGCTGAATAATTTTTTTCAGCAGATTGAGAATAAATAGTCAACCGTCTCATCACGGTTGTACCTAATTAGTAGTTGGTGGGGTTCTAGAGCTATAGAAGCATCCCTGTGATGACATCAGAATGACAACAGAAATTTGGAAGCAACTATGCAAGTCATGTCATTTCGGACACGATGCCCTGACTCATCATTCACTTGCCTCTCGCTTTGTTTCTCCCTCTGCAGACTTGAGAGGATCTATTGCAATTCATCCATGGCTAAATCACAATGCTTTTTATTGCCTTCTCCCTAGGATGATTCAGAAATCTGAATTTCCTCCAGATTTGAAGTGGTGAATCTCCCTCAGTCTGAGAAGAGGAGGAGAAGATCATCTTTCAAAAAGGTCATGTGTGGCTCAGCCTGGAGGCAAGGCAGCCTCTTGCTGTCTACTCTTCATCTTTGAAAATATTTGCCTCCAGGGTACAGCAAACCAGGTTGTTTCATTTCAGCCTTCCATTCTCATTTGAAAGGCCAGGTGGAGGTGGGTAGCAACATCTTGCAGGAGAGATGGAAATTTGGGGCTACAGCATAATTTTTATTTGGCATTGAACAGGGTGGCGAATGTATTATCGTTAGTGGTAGTAGTAATAGCAATACTAGTACAGGTAGTCCTCATTTAGTGACTGCCTCGGTTTCTTGTTCAGTGACTGTTCACAGTTACGATGGTGATGAAAAGTAACTTTACGACCAATCCTCGCATTTACGACCTTTGCAGGTCTGTAAAGCAACAGAAGGCTGAAGTAAAAACATAAACACAGTTGTGGTTTTCCTTAGTGACCGCTTCACTTCATGACCAAATTGCCGGTCCCAATTGTGGTCGCTAAACAAGGACTACCTGTACTACTACCGCTAGTCTTACTGTTTTATTACTTTCTGGCTCCTTGACTTTCTCAGCAGTTCAGTTGTGAAAGCATTTCCATAGTCCTTAATTGGAGTATTTCTGTTTAGGCCACAAATGTGAGGATTCATGGTGGGAGATTTTGGGTAGCAGAGACAAGTTCCTTTTCTCCCTTTTATTGGAATCCAAACAATCCAATTCTCAAAGGATTTAAATCTGCGTAGAGTACTGGGTCATGCTCGGCATAGAAAGGTCCTCATTCTCCTTTTAATTGGAATGTTTCATGGGTCAGCTGGTCAATCCTTGGGCCAATCAGTATCGGCTAACTATGGTACTTTAAGGAGCTATAATTTGGAGAGCTCATAAATAAAATGGCAGGACAGAAATAGCATAAATAAATGCACGAGTCCAAATTTGCTAAGCCATGCAAATAAAGGATGTTATTGTGTTGCAAATCTGCCGAAGGTTCAACCCTTGAGCCCTTTTAAAATGCCAAGGTGGAAAAGAGAAAGTTATTTTCAAATGTCACGATTAAAATATCAGCACACAGTTTAAACCACAGAATTTGATGTCATCAGATGTGGGGACGATGACCCCATTGATACGGTTTTTAAAAGGAACAAAATAAATTATGGATCAGAGGCCTATCAATATTTACTGGTCTACACGGTAGTATTCCTTAACACAACAAACGAAATATTTTTGGAGCAACAGTAGAAGAGGACAAATCACCTCCCTGTCAATATTTCTTGGAAACACCTGATCAGCCACTGTGTGACACAGAGTTCAGGACAAGCCCTTGGCCCTTTCTGGCTGAGGACTCTTCTTTGAATTGTCGTTAAGTCAGACAGATGTAGGTTATATATGGACAATTGAAATGAAATACGGTCATGCTTTACTGAAACAGTTGTGTAAAACCAACATGCATATATACATGTATGAGAAACCCTTATTATATAATTTAAGTTGTATTGTTTAATTTTTTTTTCTTTGTTCTCTTTTATTCAAGAAAGAAAGAAGTTGGGGGGGGGACCTCTATGTAGAGTTTTCCAAAACATCAAATTGATAGATCAAACTTCTGAAGTATCACAAGAAGCTCATCTTCATTCATCATAAATAATAGTACAGTATAGTACAGTAACTCATAAGGGCAGAGATGGAAAAGGGCTTGGGGAACACCATCTCAGGTATAAATTAATAATAAAAAAACAGTTACAGAAGCAACTACTTCCTTATTTTAATTGTTCCTTCTCCTGCAGTATTACTGCAGTTGTGATACTGAAGTAAGGATCTTCTCACCAACCCCTTCTGGCCCTATCCCCAAATTGCCCAACATGCAGATGCTTAGAAAGCACGGAAAAGCCATGTTCTTAGAGAAGCTGCACCCTTACTCCCAAGAGCAGAGAAGCACAGGTTCTTACCATCCGCAATGAAATGCTCAGGAACGTGAAGGGTCACTTTAACAGTGAGTGGACAGGAGATCTGAGTGCCACAGACCATGGCCAGGATGCAAGAACTCACAGCAATTAACGTAAGGGCCGTCTTGTTCACAGGGCTTTTGAGGGAACCTGGAGAACAGAAACAAACATACCAGAAGCACAGATGTAGCACAAGGAGAATGTTCTCATCTCAAAAACATACAGTATATGAAAAGGTTTCAGTCTCAGGACTTGGGATGAATACAATAAATCAGAGGGCCTTCAGAGTATAAGGAAAGCCCACCAGGACTAGCTGGCATGGCCACCCCTGAGACAGATGCCTGGATTTGCAATCCAGGATGCTGATGACTCCATGTTATCAAGTCCCTATTACAAACGAAAGCTTTAATGTCCTTTAGAGTGACATCTTATCAACTGATACCAAAAGCATTTAATTGCAGCCTCTCCCATGATATACTTTCATTCAAAGAAAATGTTCAGTATTTTTGTTTCATTTTTCAAGTAAAGGTTGCCAGATCAGACTATGGAGAAATCAAAACTTGTCCTCGCTCATCGGGGCAGAGATGGAAAAGGGCTTGGGGAACACCATCTCAGGTATCCGTTCATCTGTTATGAGCAGCTATGTATAATTCAGGGATTCCAGGAGATTGACAGAGCTGGTCCTCCAGCAGAGACATGGTGTAATCCTCTCTCCTACCTTGTCTCACTGAATTCAGATGGATGAATCAGTGTTCCCTGTAATAACTGAGGAAGAGACTGAAGTAGCTGTTCATCACAGAGCGTTTAGTTCAAACAGCTCCTGATTGTGCAGAAGGACACATTTTACCATGCCGTTGAAAGTTCCTATCAAGTATTTGTCCCTTTCTTTTTTTTTTAATTTTTTTTATTTTTTACAACAAACACAAACAAGAGCATAAAAAACATAAAAACCATCTTCCATCTTAAACCATGTGTCAGCCAGTTACCAATCATTTGTGCCATCCTTTCATAGTCTTCACTCACCATTTATATAGAGTCTCATATTATCTATCCAACATATATTTATATATTTATCAGTTATCAATTATTATTCATTTGTTACTAGTCTATCTATAACACCAGCTTTCATTATAAGATTTGTATCATTTTTATCCATTGATTATATATATATATATATAGTAATTTATATCAATTTATCAAGTTTCTATTATATAATTTCCTAATCTATTACATTACTATATCTTTTCGTCCAACCATTGATAAAACAAATCCCATATCATATAAAATTGTTTGTCTTCTTGCTCTCTAATTTCAAATGTCAATTTACTCATCTCAGCACATTCCATAATTTTCTCAGTATTTGTCCCTTTCTGAAGGCCTTGTTTTATCTGATAGCCTGTTGGATTTCTGATCTTTCTGTTCAGCCACCTGCCTGCAAAACAGAGTCTTTGTCCCATTTTTCAACTCTTTATGATCTGCAGAAAATAAAGGGAGGGTTCTGTTCATGGTGAACCAGAACTCTGCACGAGTGTGCAATTCCTCCCTTAAGTTACATTGACTTGCCCAATTGTGAGGAAAAAACCATCACTGGGACAAAGAAAAAGAACAACTCTCTAAAGAAATGCCGTTCTGTCATACTTGCCTAAGAATTCACCTCTCAGTTATAGCCTGCCTCGTCAGAAGCCTTTATGGTGGATTAACTTATCTATTTTAAAGAAAGTTCACCATATCAAATCACAAAACTGTTATTTCCTAAATTCCAAGGGAATCATCTCTCTTTTTATCCCCCTCCCTGGCTAGACTGCACATTTCCCACATGCAACGGAAGATATGACAGACATTCATCGCTATAAAGGATGAAAGTCAACTAGCATTTTTAGAACACAGGCAAGTCAAAGTTTAGTATGAGTTGACACAGTATGTGGGCAGCCCACCTCCCCCCCCCCAATCATCTGTTAGTCACAGAAAAACTTTTCATCTCTCAAAGTCATAGACACAAACTGCCTGTAGGCAAATATGGGCTGAAACGTTTTGACAGCACGAAGACAGAATTTGGAAGACAGAAACCTGATCCCTGAGCAGTCCAAACACTGGAGAGGTATTAGAGACTTTTCTCATTGTTTTGGAGCACCATCAAGCGCTGTGCATGCCAAGAAACACCAGTAGCTACAACGTAATTTGGAATCGAAGCTATGTGGAACTGAATGGACAGAGTTTCTACAAAAGAACATCCTGGGTCCAGGGCTTTACTGGGATCAAAAGGAAAATTCTGCCAATTACATCCAGGCGGAGTCCGACCTAAAGTTACAGAACCCAAAGGGTGAAATGGTGAATTCTGGCAGTATAGAAATGTGAGAAACAACCAGGTAACCATGCTGTAGCAGGATCACAAAGTTTTCCATGTTTACTTTGGGCATCTGAAACTCACGTTGTTGATCCTTGCTTCTAGCAGCTTAAAGCTGGCAGCGAGCCACGAAGTCAAAAGCTGCAGTTTGGAGTACAGTTTAAGAACGAGCTCCATTCCCAAGCTCTGTTCGCAAGTCGAATTTGTATGTAAGCCAGAACAGTATCATTGTATGATGCTATATAAAAAGTATTGTGTAATGAACTCGAACCATTGTGTTATTTAACTTGAATTTTGCTACAATAGGCTCTGTTCTTAACTATGGGTCGTCCTTAAACCAGGCATTCATAACTCAGGGACTACAGCTGGATTGGAGAAAAGGGTTTGTATATTCCATACACATATATATGCCTGGGATGATCAACATAACATCTGGACAGTGATTTGCAAAGCCAGCACCAACTTAAATGCAGAGATGAGCTTTATAGCTTAAGGATATGTTTATATGCGGAAGCAACAGCTTAAGTACAGATGAATTTTGAGAAGTTGAAAGTCGTGCCAAGAGGGAGCATTGGGGGTGAAGAGGCAGAAGAACTGGAGGATCAGAAAAAGGCAGCCTTCAGGCAAGAAGCTTGATTTGAAAGAAAAGAAGACAGGCAGGAAGGCTGAGCAAAACCCCAAACATGCATTCTTTTTTTAGACCAAACCTGCATCCAAGAACCTTTCATAACCAATCCAGTTCATTGCTGTTTAACTGGGCCTGAAAGGTTTTGTAGCCAAACTCATATTTTCTGCAAGTCACCTGGAACACCTGTCGAGTTAACTTCCAAGCAGTGATTTTCCTGATTAAGAGACCCCTGACTTCTAGCCTTTGCCCCATTGTTATGTTGGACTTAATTCAAGGTGTTTCTATTTCAGAAAGTATACGAAATTGCTCAAAATGGTTTCCCACAAAGTGGCAAAAACATAAAAGGAAGCAAACGGGTCTATGGTGAAGCATCTGAAAAAAAACAGGGATGTCAAAAGACAATTGACCAGCCTCTTTTCTTCTAACTTCTCCATTCTGTATCCAATGTGTTATAAAGAGAGACATCACACATAAATAAAAGTTTAGGGAAAATCCAGGTTTTCATTTTTTTTCCCCAGATGCTCATATCTCTTGTAACCAATAGAACAATTCCACTTCTGCATAGATGGCTTAGATCTGAGTGGCACTGCAGGATCCTATGACCATATTAATAATTACAGTTCCCCCTAGCAACCGTGTCCTAAATCAGCTTCAAAAATACACTATTGGGAAATCAGCCCACCAAAAATGTAATGGTCTTTAATTACCCAACTTTTAATCAGCTCTGATTTAGTTAACCAAGAGTGATGTGGGTGCTAAAACAAAGAGCAAAATCAAATTCCTTGTTCCTAAAGGCACTCCAAAAAGGCACAGTATCTTTCGTGCCAAATTCCACTCCTGGAGACTACAGATCTTGACACCAATGGGAGAACTTTTTTTCGCCCCTGTTCACTTTCAAAACTCTCCAGAAACTGCCTTGTTCTTGTTAACTCAAAAGAAATCATGCATCAGATGCTCTCATCTATAGCAGCCTCTCAAGCACAACACACCTCGTGTTGGTAGAAATGCAGACTGTGGATACTCAAACAAGCAAACAGCAAAACCCACTGATTTTCTCATATACTTATTTAGTTTCTTCTGCCTATTAATATGCTCTTATATTTTAACAAGAAGCAGAATCCGTTGTGGAAGGAAGGAAGGAAGGAAGGAAGGAAGGAAGGAAGGAAGGAAGGAAGGAAGGAAGGAAGGAAGGAAGGAAGGAAGGAAGGAAGGAAGGAAGGAAATGTGTATCAAATGGTTGAAGTCTAGTATGGTTACAGCTAAAGTGAGAGCATAGTCCCTAGACAATTTTCAATCTTTCTGGAGGAGAGCTGTGATGGAAAAATGAGAATTGGATGGATTCTCTCCTTTCCCCACCCTGCTCCTCAGATTGCTGAGTGCTGATAGCATTAAATTGGCCTTTTAAAAAATAGCATGAACTATGGCGTTTCAAAATGATTTATGTATAATACCTATTTCTTTTAGGGGAGGCACTTAAGGGCAAGTTTTACCCCTGTGTGATATCTTTAGGAGCTCATCGCTGTGAACAAAAGCAGAGCTTTTACCCTGGTACATTGTAAATGTTCCTTTTCTTTCTTTCTTTCTTTCTTTCTTTCTTTCTTTCTTTCTTTCTTTCTTTCTTTCTTTCTTTCTTTCTTTCTTTCTTTTTTCTCCCTAGCGTTCTTCCTGTATGTGCAGGGTCTGCTTTTCTGGGGATCAACCAAATGTTGATCTGTTGGTTGTGACAGGAACTGAGCGACCAGCTTGTCACCTGAGCCTGGCGTTGGAGGCTGAGAGAGAGGGACTGGCCCAAAGCCACCCAGCCAGCTTTCATGCCTAAGGTGGGACTAGAACTCACCATCTCCTGGTTTCTAGCCTGGAGCTTCACCACTAGACCAAACTGGCTCTCTGGTGTTCCTTTTTTTTCCTAGTTGGCAGAAAAAATGTTATAACATAATGGTGCCTGAATGTGGTATTTTTGTCCCTGCAAAATAAAATAAATTCCTTGCTTCTGTCCCTTTTAGAGAGATTTCTGTCTCACACCATGCCCATCTTGTGAAAATGTAGGGTTGGATGAACACATTATTTCTACTTTCCTGGAAAGTAACCCAATTATGTCTTCTTACTATTATAAAGCATCAAGAGTTTACTACATGAAAGTAGTTTTATTGGCATGATTTAGCACTCTGCTTTATGTTTAATGTAACTGGCATACAGTGGGGAGCAGATCTATAAATATTTTAAATAAACAAGATAAATGGCAACAGCTTTTGTTTTTATGGCTGGCTTATGGCAGTAATAAATGTCTGTCATAATTTTCTCATACATTTCTACAGCCTAGTTCAGGGTTCAGCAACCAGTGGGCATTTGAAATTCTGGAGTGCCCCCAGGCAATTTTGAAAGTATTCAATCAAGAACAAAGAATGTGATTTTGTTCATCCAAGACATTGATTTTGTAAGGGAAATATATCGCTAATTATTTTTTGTAGCCAAACTCATATTTTCTCCAAGTAATCTGGAATATATGGAGATCAGTCTGTCCATCTTGGGAACCTTTGTATGAGGAATGTGGGTAAATGGGATAAAATTTACATTGTGTTATAATTTAAGAGAAAACTTTTATAAAATGATGTATCGTTGGTACATGACACCAGAGAAATGATCAAAAATGTATAAAGGTATCTCAAGTCAATGTGGGAAATGTGAAAAACATGAAGGGACATTTTACCAGGCATGGTGGACTTGTGAAAAAGTCAAGAAATGTTGGATACAATTACATACAACGATGCAAAGAATTTTAAAGATGAATATTGCAAGAAAACCTAGAACTTATGGCTACTGAATTAGAAACGACTCATGGAAGATTCGTTTTGGATACGCTAACACCAGCAAGATTATTATATGCACAAGGATGAAAGAGTATTGAAATTCCCACAATGGAGGAATGGATCATAAAAATGTCAGAACTAGCAGAAATGGCAAAATTGACCTGTTTTGTCAGGGAGAAAACAGCAAGTGCTTTTTTAAAAGACTGGAAACCTTTAATGGACTTTTTGTTAAAAGAAGAAAAAAAGTGAAATGATGATTCATGGATTCAATGACTGAAACAGAGGAGAATTAAATAAGGGGTTGAAGGGACTTCTGGAAGAGTTAAGGGGGAGAAGAAACAGTAGTTTTGTTAATATCTGTTGAAGAGAAGGTCGGAAGTCATTATATTTCACAATTTTAATTTTCTTTCCTGCTTTTTTCCCTTTTTCTTGCCCTTCTTTCTTCTGTTTTCTTTCTTTTCTTTCCTTTTCTTTAGATTTGGTTTTTACTTTATGTAAAATCTACAATAAATATATTTCTTTTAAAAAAGGACCCTCCTGATGTGTTGGACCTCAGCTGGGGTCTTTCCCAGGATGGACCTTTAGCTGATTGGTAATTATGGGATATGAAGGCCAGCACTCCAGAATTAACCAGGTTGGAAGGCAGTTTGATCCAACTGTGTTGGATGGACTGAAACAAGATATTTGTCATGTGGCTGAGCGATAATCAGATCTTCAGCTTCTAAAATATAATCCCGAGCTTTGACTGCGGTATCTCATTTGCAAATTTCCTTTCACTGACATTACAGACCACAGCCTGTGACTTGCCTCGTCTTCTCCCAACCTAACTTAAAATGCTCCTTCCTTCTCCTCTGAGCTGTTTTGCTACAGCTCAACAGGGCTGAGACAAGGACAAACTTTTCATAAAATTGGAAACCTACTCATAAATGGAATCAATCATACTGCAATAGCAAAATCTTCACTTTGACTTATGCCAGAGGCAAAAGTGCTTTGAAAGTCACTTAAAAAGGATATTGCTTGGGTTTATCTTCTCTGTTTTGCTTTTCTTCATTTTAAACGCTACACTTACAGATTAACCCTAACATTCCAGGGCCAAAGCTGGGAGGAATTTGATTTGGTCCCAGAAATGATATATGGCACTGTGAAAAATTACAAAAGTTCATCAGGCTATTTGACACTTAATTTTAATATTTTCTAATAGCAGAATTCTTTACTGTTGCTGCAATTAGCTTACTGCATCCGTTGATCATGGAATGATAAAAACATAGATAAGTAAATAGGAATGCGTTTAAAGTCAGAGTTAGTTTGGCCAAATTACATTACAGTTTATCTATCTAGCAAGCCAGCAGAAGAAAGCAAGAGTGTATACAATTATCTTTTCCCACTAACAAACTACAGCTGATTAATGCTTAGATAATACCCCATGGTTCTCAGTGAATATAGTGCACCTATTCTTCTTCCCTAACAAACCACAGTTATGCTAACCCCAAAATACTAGGCTTGATAAAGCCTTCAAAATATTTGTCCCTCCGTATTGTTCCACCTATCTGATGCTCAGCTCTACTGAGTAATGTTGAGATTGTCTTCTCCCCATAACTAACTCTCTTCAACAAGAGCTATGAAAAACATCAGACTAACCCGGGATTTATTTTCCATTTGCCCGCTAAAAATAAAACAAAATTGTTTGGGGATCATAGAAGAAGAAACTGAAGACCTTTAGCAGATATGTTAGCTGGATGTAGATCATACATGTACTAAACCATGGCTTTCTTGATAAGGAATTTAATTGGTTGAATTCAAATTCATAGTTCATATTGAATAAACTATGATTGGCTTGGTCCCCCCCCCCCCCAAGACTTAAGTACTAAGCTGTAGTTTATAACTTTGGCAAAATATGCCAAGTTAAAGTCAAGCCAGCCCAAGCAATCCCATTATGACTTAGTGCAATACACAAATCCAGTCAATCTTCTTCTTAGGCTACAATTCTTTCTCAACTGGTAATTCTAATATGGTGCATAAATATTTCTACCTGTAGAGGAGAGTAGATAAATTGTTAGAGGCAGACAGAAAGGTGCACACACGTTATGCACTGCCTTCTCCAAACCCAATCATCTACCCTGGATCATAATTCATAGCAGGGTAAATGAAAGCAAAAATTCTTTGACTTAAGCAGCAGGAAGTGCCAGCTAGTACAACTGTGCAATCAGCATGTTCCATTCAGCCTGAAGATCCCTTGAAACCTCCCACTAATCCATTCCTAATACCCAGACTCTCTGCTGGTTGTAGATTTGAGAAGCTTTAATGCCTGATGCATTAAAATAAATATACTTTCCCCCCTCATAGAAACTGTAATGTTTCAATATTGATCTCTCCTGCATGGTACACTGGGAAATCTTGCAAGAAAATTGTTCCTTAGTATTTGGGGAGAGATGTTTCTGCATACAAATCCCCAAGGAAGGTGATTCTGGCAAACGAAAGATTGACACATTTATTGTTATTTGGCCTTTGGTAGGCCAGTGAATTCCTTCCTTGCCTTATAGACCTTCAGCCCAGAGAGAAAGTCGTGCAGATTGAAACAACGTCATTGCATGGCAAGAGAATTTCTGGGAGTTGGGTGGTGTACAAATGTAACTAATTAATTAATTAGATCAGAAATTCTAGTAAGAAGGAAGCAGAAGAAAATGAGCTCTGGAAAGATAATTCATTATTCTGGTATTATTCCCAGTTGGAGACATTGGACATGCAGCTCCGTACACATGATATGCTGTATGGTTTGTTGTAAAAGTCAATTAGCTTTTTAAAGGCTCACTTTGTGTAGTTTTCAGTTTGGGGGTTGTGTGAGCTCAGAAAATTGGTTAACTTGGTAACTAGGTGAAGTGTGTTATGTGCATGGAGGCAGAAGAATAGTACTGTTGTTTTTGTTCTTTACCCCATCAACAAAACCCCAGTTTCCACTGCAAAACCAACTTACAGTGGGAAGAACTGAAGGCATTCCTTAAAAAAAAAGTTTGCCTGATTATAGAAAGATAACACAGCACAAATTATATTGGCCTTGTTGGTCAGGGAGTTCTAAATTTTGAAATCAACTCCAGACATCAGGTTCTGTCAATTCCTAATAATCCACCTCTGAAATAAAATAATAATAATAATAATAATAATAATAATAATAATAATAATAATAATACAGAAGTAATTCTTTGCAAGCTAGCGCACATGTCTGTATTTTATTGCCTCATAGAACAAGGCTTGTTACCACGCAATGGGTGCGAGTAGAACAATTAGTAAAATTTGTTACCCTGCATGCTTGGAACAAAATTAAATTAAAAGTGTTGCTTCACTGTCAAGATAAAAGCCAAGCTGGTGTGATAATTTTTCAACTCTCCAGCACTCACTTACTTTGCTAAGTCTGTATCAGATGCAATCTGAAAAAAAGGAAGGAAGGAAGGAAGGAAGGAAGGAAGGAAGGAAGGAAGGAAGGAAGGAAGGAAGGAAGGAGAAAGACAGGCAGTTGAGAAGGGGAAAGACAGAGAGGAAGGAAGGAAGGAAGGAAGGAAGGAAGGAAGGAAGGAAGGAAGGAAGGAGGGAGGGAGGGAGGGAGGGAGGGAGGGACCAGGCCTCAAAGGAACAGATGTAAATGTTATCTTTCTCAAAGCTCAGGCTGAGTGACTTTGCTGCAATAGGGCCAAAGCCCTTAATGTCTAAGGAAGGTGAGGCTGTTGCCCTGCAGTGATAGCAATGCATCCTGAAGCAACTAGAGAAGACTTTAGTGTGATCCTTTCTCAATTCCATGGGGATAAAAAAGAATGAGTCAACCTTTGTACTGGGTTAGTTGTTTCAATGCTTTAGGCTGTCCAACGTACCAATTAGAATGAGGGTGAGGTGGGCCAACCCTATATGCTGCTCAGCACCCCATCATCCTTGTCTATCAGCCATGCTAGCTGAATATGCTGGGAACTATACTTCAGCCTCCTCTGAAGGAGCACAGACTGTATGCCACCGTCCCACCTTGGAGGAAAATGAAAACATTATACCTGGATACCTCTCTTACACACAGCATCCTTTCCAACCCAACTTGAAAACTACCAGGTGAAGCTGCTCAAAAACATGGTTGTCTAATTGTTGTTGTCATGCTTCTTCTGCTTTGTTCAAGAGTAAGGATGCCACACACTTGCCCCCCCCCAAAAAAGAAGAAGTATGTGTCACTGAATTACTCTTAATAGTGTACAAGAGTACTGAACTACATCTAGTGTTTATTCCATTTCTGCTTTGAAGGAAGACCCACAGAGCTTTCTAGCAGCCTTTACGATCGTGAACAGGCTAGAAAAGTGTGTAGAAACATGGAGCAAACCTGAATGGGTGGGTGGGTGTTCTATTTCTGATCAAGTCATCTGAAGAGGTGGGGAAAGAACTCAACAGCCAAGGAAAGACTTACTGATTCCAGCCTGTCTTGCATGCTGCCAGAAGCAGAGAAATTATATCAATAAATCAGTGCTTAAACAGATGCTCCGGTGACACCTGTTTTCCAGGGTTTCCTTTACAGACTTACAATTCTATGCTGGGATCAAATAAAGAACTACGGAACTGATGCTGGGAAACTTATTTAGAGCTGAAGAACTTCTCACATGTCTTATGAAAGGCCTTGAGATATGCAGAGGATATTTTCGTCCTACTTTTTTTCTTCTTTTAGCTAAGATGCCCAGGGGTTGGGGGGATATGCTCATCTTGATCGTCGGTGTTATACTTTTTGGTGCAAAGTATTAGGGCTACCCAAACCTTTGATGAGCTAATCTATTGAAAGGTGATCTGATTGAATGACCTCATTGAAAGGGTTGCACAAAATGGCATGGCGCTTTTAATTATTGAATCAGCTGTTTTACTTTGACATCTTGAAATGAAATGCCACATTTTAGCAATCTGCCAGGCTTCGGCACAGGAAGAAGGAAGGGGAAGAGGATGGGAATTGGATTTTTTTTCTTCTTCATTTTCCATCTCATTTGCTTCACGCTGAAATACTATTCAATGCCTCTCATCTCAGGAGGGAGGAGAGGGTGAAAGGAAACTTACGCCTGTGTAACAGATTGGGAATACCTAATTCTCCTTTAAAGGGTCTTGTTTTAAAGACTAGATACAAGTACAGATCAAAGCCAGAATTCCTATCTTCCAAAATGTCCCTGGACAGCTTTGCAATCAGAGAGAGAAAGCGAGAAATCTACAACAGCATGGAAAATTACAAGCTCCCCTAATTTGTCATTAAAAATCACTGCAAATTGGAGAAAGAAGAGAAGAACGGGAACCCTTACAAATAAATCTGGCTTCTGTTTTGCTATCCTTGCAAATAAAACAAAATAAAATGGGAGGAATCTGCTGGAAGTCTCAAATCAAAGCCAAACCTGCTTATCTCAGCTATACGGCACATGGAACGTATCACTGGACATGAGTGAACCCAAACCCCTGCGGTATTAATTAGGCCATAATGGGATGGCAATGTTGGTTTATGAGGCAATAATGCAGTTCCCAAGAGACCAACGTGAAGCTTCTGTTGAGTGTGTTATCCCGATAAAAGGGCTTTCTGAAGCACAGGATGGCCAAAATGGGGGCTCTAATCCAAGGGCAGGTCGAAATCATCCACCACAATTGGGAAACAATGTTAAGTGAGAAGATTCTTTAAGGTTAAGGGGAGGGATCTTTCGGATGACTAGGTTCAAGTCTCAGTCTGCGGGAGGGCGGAATAGGTAGGATAATGGCACCTTCGGGGCGGGGCTACAACTTCCATCCAAAGTTTTTTTCTGATTTTTGGCTTGATTTTTCTTTATCAGCTTCTTGTTGTGGGGGGAAATTGAGGCATTCTGGTTGCCACAGTACAGCAAATGACAGTTATAGGAACAGGTATGTTTAGCCTAAAGAAGAAAAAAGTAAGAGGAAAGGTGAAAGCCGTACATGAAGGGCTGTCACAGGGAAGAGGGGGTGTGGATCTATTCTCCATGGGCCCTGGAGGGGAGAAAGGAACCAATGGGTGGAATCTTTACAGAAGGAGCTCCAACCTTGAAATAAAGGGGAGTTTCCAGCCTGTCAGAACTATTAAGCTGTGGAACAGTCTGCTTCTTGTAACTGTGAGTTTTCCATCACTGGGGGTTTCCAAGCCAACGTTGGACAGCCCTTTGTTTGGGTTGATAGGAGGATATCTGCCCAGGATGGGGTTGGTCCCCCAAGGTCCTTTCCAACACAATGATTCTATGAGACACCCCTCTGCCTGTGGCACTGAGAGAGACCAAAATGTCATAATAAATAAATGAGAATAAGAAGCCAGGAAAGAAATGCTATTTTCATTCTCCCTAGACAGTAGAGACAGTATGCAAATATATATACACACACACACACACAAACAAACCCTGGGTATGGTTTATACAAAAGCCTAACAAATGAAATGCTAAACCTGAAATTTAGCAGTGGCACAACCTGTTCAGACTGTGGAAGATCAACCAAGATGATCTTTTGCCATTTTTAAAAAGAAAATGACAAGAACTGGGTAGGACAAGATGGGGAAAGAGGTATCTCTACAGAGAAATAGTTCTTTCCTATTATTATATCTGAATTCCTCCATTCCAGCATAGCCGTGGCTAGTTTTCAAGTGAAGCGTTTTGCTCTTAGGTCCCTTCCATTTGCTCATGAGGGTGAAGTTCAACTCTTTGGAGCTGAACGTGCTGTGCGTTTCAGAAAATGCAAAGATCTGCCCAAATGAAGTGATGGAGATGGTGGTGGTGGTGGTGGTGGTGGTGGTGATGATGGCAATTGTGATGATGTTCAATAGCCTGTCACCCCTCAGAAAAATTCCTAACCCTATCATCTTTCCTCTTGGTAATAGGCAAGTACATCTCACTTAATTCTTCCCAATTAAAAGGAAAAAGTCAACCATCTCTTGTTGGCCTTTGGATTGCTGCTCCCTGCCTTGTTCATCCATTCCACCCACTTCCTCAAAGTAAACCTGACAGCCTCACACTTTACTTAACCTTCGTTCATTAAAAATTCATGCAAGGCAAATCTCTCTCCCTCTCCCTCTCTCTCTCTCTCTCTCTTTTTTCCTCCTTTCAGTTTATTACTATTTATTATTATTCATCTCCTCTTTAAATTGAAAGAGCTGGGCATTCTCGGCACACAGGCGCATTAGGCAGAACGGTTCCAGCTCTCAACCACAGAGACAACACTCTGTGTGACAGCTGCCTTTGCGTGAACACCCGATCATTAAAATAAATTTTCCTGGGCTTCTTTGGAATGGACTCAGCGCCTCCCTGCTCCCTGCATTTGCTACAATTAAGAGAAACGAGCAAAGGCAGAGCATGCACAGCAGGCTGTATCCCGGAAAGTCTTCGTTACAGTTGAGCTGTTCCTCAAACGTCATTATTTGCTCACACTTAATTTCCTCAATTTTCAAAATCAATTCCTGCCGTAACGTAAACTAGAATGAAATACCAGATTCCTTCAAAGCACCTGCCGTGGAAACCAAGCCTTCCGAAACAAGACAAGTGCGGGGAAGACTTAAAAAAAAAGTTATTGAAAATGGCTACCTTTTCAAAAGATAAAATGAGCATTTTTGCCCTCTTGCTGTAATGAGGGGTTAGACTGATGTAAGGGCTAACTCTCTCTCACTGAACTGTACTTGCTTGATGCTCGATCTAGTGGGGCAATCCTGAAATTGCCAAGTGGACTACGATGCTTCAAGACAAAGGCAAAATAGGCTATATCTGAACTCCCTGATGTGTCCATGAAAAATTAAAACCCTTCCAAGTAAATACGGTGGTGTATCCGAGAAAAAGCATTGCAGGAAGGTTAACTGCTTGTCATTCTACATTAGTGTTCGCTACTTGCAGGATTGAAATACAGCAATAAAGGCAACAATTAAAAACAGTTACCCCTTACCCACAGGCTAAACAGGTTCTTCATATCACATCAGAAATCTTCCCTAATGCCACAAATGCACCCAGGAGCGCCACGCTGAGATTTGATTTGATTTTTTAAAAAGACTTGGATGACTGATCGTCTTAGGCGTTCCAACTCTGGCTAGTTCACAAAACAATAACAACAGAGTCTTTTAAAGTGGTCAGCTATAATAAAATCACAGTCATCTCCTTCTCCTTCTCCTTCTCCTTCTCCTTCTCCTTCTCCTTCTCCTTCTCCTTCTCCTTCTCCTTCTCCTTCTCCTTCTCCTTCTCCTTCTCCTTCTCCTTCTCCTTCTCCTTCCCCTTCTCCTTCTCCTTCCCCTTCTCCTTCTCCTCCTTCTCCCTCTCCTTCTCCCTCTCCTTGTCCTCCTCCTCCTGAAACAATAAAACTAACATTTAAAGAACAAATCCCAGTGCTCTAAGTAAATCTAAACTGAATGGAATGGGCAGACACTATGAAGTTTATAACTGTGAACGCCAGATGCACTGAGCAGAAATTCTGCCAAGTTGCCAAACTGAACAAAAATTCTGGAAGCTGCAGTCCCACCTTATTTAAAATATACCAGCTTTTGGAAGCAATATAAATAAATAGTTTTTCCAATGTATTACATTTATATTCTCCCTTTTTCCACCCTGTGATATAAGTAAAGTTATCTTCCGTGGGTTGCCCTATAGCCTGGTCTTTTATCTCAACTTTCCTCCCAACCTTACCTTTGCTGCGTCGGCGGCTTCTGTACTGCTCGGTGTAGAAGGTCAACTGGGTTTCGTCATCTGCTTCAGAGCCTGAATTGCCTTTGGTGTGGCCAAATCCAACACCACCTACAGAGAAACAAATTGAATCAGCGCTTCCATGCCCACCAAAGAACACTTCCAAATGACATCCTTGCCCATCCTTGCCTACAGCTGCCTGTTCTTTGTGCAAAAGGCAAGGGACTCCTTTTCAGCACTGACAGTCGGACAGCATTTTCCATGATGCTCAGACAGTACAATGTTTAAGGGATGCACCTCTTTCCTCCAACGCTTATCTGCTGCCTCCTTTATCTGATACCCAAGGTGGCCACTTCCCTCAGTCTCATGGCAGGGCTGGCCAAGTCCTGAACTACCAACCCTTCTATATTGGCAAATCCTAAGATTTGCTCTCCTAGAGATGCGGAAATTGTAAGAAGGGAAGCTAAGAAAGGAAACGGGGAAAAAGAACTCTGGAGTATAGAAGTCATGAAGAAATCAGGTCTCATTCTGCCCTGAAGATTAAAGAAAAGAGGCTTCTAGGAGCTCAGAGTGGTCCTTTAAACAGTTATTATGGTACTTTACTTTTATATAGGCCTTTTATTATATGGCATAGAAGTCTAACGAGAATATAGTCCTTACCGCCAATGAAAACCTTAATCATTTGCCATGGAAATTATACCGTACGTAGGTAGTTTTTAAACTGAATTGATTGGCCCCTTGCTTTTGATCCAAATGTCTTGGCAACAGCCCTCTGCCAGATTATTTGCCAAGCCCAATGGAACACATCAGGTTGGGGATGGCTGATCCATGCAAATAGATGTCAGATCTCCAGAATCCTAGGATTTATTTTTCCTCCTAAAGTTTTTCATATTATTTTGGATTAAAAATGCTCATGGCCATCTTCTCGAAGCAAGATGGCATCCAGCAATATAACGAAAGGTAGGTCGGTGGTCAAACAGCCCGAGTTCACTTGAAGGCATCTAGCTTGATTCCATATTCTTATTCCATTTGGAAAATTGTTTTAATCTGGGTTTTTTTTAAATCAATTCTGCACTAACGAGGCACACCACCACGCTCTGTATATTACATGCTAGAAAGACGACATTCTGTTTAATACAATTTTCTCAATTCCTTTTTTTGGGGGGCTGGATTTGTTCTCAATCTGTAGTTAGCATGCATCCTGTTTCCTTTGTCTGCAATATGATACTTTTAGAATTTTTTAAAAAAAAGGAAAAAGGGGTTGGGGAAAAATGCTTATGGACAAAAATCTCTGTAACATTGTACTCAAAGAGAAAATGGCTCATTAGCTTGGTTGACTGCTAACTTTCATTCTTTGGCTAAGATCCAGCAGTGTTCCTGCTGTGATTAGTTGGCATTCGTCCAAGTTCTTGGTAACTCCTAATCTCAGAAGCCATTAGTAGCAAACTTTGCACTGAGGCAACTACTGCAGCATCATGGCAGACAGTAATTAAATTATGATTTTTCAGAGAATTATGGCTCCAAACGCAACCTGGTAAATGCAAAGCCTTCATGCAGCAAGGACCAACTTTCTACTGTACATTCAGCTAGTGTTCATTTTATATATGTATATATATATAACTTTAATTATATATTAAAGTTATAAAGAAAGATAAAAACTAACAGAAACTAATATATAGAAAGAAAGAAAGAAAGAAAGAAAGAAAGAAAGAAAGAAAGAAAGAAAGAAAGAAAGAAAGAAAGAAAGAAGGAAGGAAGGAAGGAAGGAAGGAAGGAAAGAAAGAAAGAAAGAAAGAAAGAAAGAAATAAAGAAAGAAAGAAAGAAAGAAGGAAGGAAGGAAGGAAGGAAGGAAGGAAGGAAGGAAGGAAGGAAGGAAGGAAGGAAGGAAGGAAGGAAAGAAAGAAAGAAAGAAAGAAAGAAGAAAAGAAGAAAAGAGAGGAAAAAGAGAAAACAAAGCCAAAAGCGCAGAAAAGAAAAAGAAAGAATAAAGAAAGAACTTCCAATTTTCTTTACAGCAGTTACAAGTATAAATATAAATTTACCTCTCACTCTCTGGTTACATCATGATTTTCATTTTTCTCTATAATCTTTTTTTTTTGTTTTAATCTTCAAAACCAGCTAGTGTTCACTGGCATCTGTCCTGCAATGAGCTCCAGATCCAGAGGACTATTTTTTCTGTGCATGTTAAGCCTCAGTTTGCACACACACACACACAGACACACACACACACAGCCTAATAAAATCTATATTAATAAATCTAAAACTTATTAGATGTCTTTTATACTTTAGAGAGTCGATGTGTAGGATTGGAGTAGCAGCAGCGAGGTCTAAACTGAAGCCCGTCCTCAGCCACAGAAGAGCCCTGGATGACTTTGGGCCAGCCTCTCTCTTAGCCCAACCCAACTTGCAGGATGGCTATGGGGAAAAATGGAAGGAGGAGCACAGTATGTACTGCTTTGAACTCCTGAATGAAAGGTGGGATATAAATGTAATGGATGAATATTAATATTAATGGTCCTGGCTATAAAGACCAGGTGGGAAATATGGCACCTCCAGACTATAAGTTGAGTGAGCCAGGGAGAAAATGATGACAGGAGAGTGCAGACACAGGGAAGGCAAAAAACACCTTTAACTTAAGCACTTTGTCTCATAAATTGATACCCCCTCCCATTTATCTTGTCCTATCATTTTAATTTTAACTTGGTCATCAAAAACTGAAGAAAGAGCTGGGGGGCGGGTGTGGAGGGTGCAGAAATAAGAGGTGGGGATGCAGGCAAACTCCAGACGGCATCTTACACTTCCAAGATAAAAAGCATGGATGAAACCAATGGGTTGTGTGATAGATGCAAATTATTCAACATCTCCACGCAGTTTCAGATTTTCCTCTCCCTCAAATAAAGTTGGATGCAAACAACAACAACGATGAGTAGATGATTCCAAATTTTAGGTCATAGCTTCTCTTCTATTCAGATAGCAAGGAACACAACCCCAGATATTTGGGGTTGTGAAACCCCACTTTGCCACTTTCACACTCAGGCTGAGATCAGCACCGCTCCCCTTCTGTTCCTATCTGAGGCTAAAAATGTAAAGAAGAGACAGCCATATTTAATGCACTAACGACAGGCTCAACGGCGTGTGTTGTGTGTGTGCTAGCTTCCTTTCAAGAAATAAATTTGCTCTCCTTTTGAGTTATCAGCCGCGAGAGCACCCCCAGTGTTCCATTTATTTCCCCTGGAATTATGCAGCCCCAAACAGCGACAGCCCGCAAACCACACCATGGCTTTTCTAAGAATCGCTGCTACGATAAACCAGTTAGAAAAATCCAATAAACTTAATGTCTCACTATACCAGCTTCCATCCCTATGGAGCTATGGCCCTGCCATAAATATAGGCCGTTTCTCCTTGCAGGAAACCATCCTTCCCCCCCTCTGAAAACCGAGATTTCATTTAGCTGAGGAGCACTCCACTCATAAATAGCCGTGTGCAGTAAGGTACATTAATGTCGGCTTGATTAAGACAATTGATCAGTTAAGGGTAAGGTCATCGGCTGGTTCGTGAGTGATGTGCCAGGCTACCAACATATGCGAGTGATGCCGCCAATGCCCTGGAGAAGGGAGCGGCTTCCTTGTGGCCGTGCCCCGCCTGGAACACAGCTGCCTTCCAACCCGTTGCCCTGTGCACTTTCATTTGGCTGCTTCATGCATCCCCATGATGGATGGCGCTGACAGGTTAAATTACCCAGGCTGCACATCTTCGGAAAGCTGCCGACAAGGATATTGCATTTTCTGATTATCTAGAACCTGTGCGGGTTTTAAAACCTGGTGAAGGGAGGGTGGGCCAATGCACAGTCACCCAAGCCAAGGGAGGGGAGCCTGTGCAAACAGTTCTTAGTCACTCCGCAGCTCGAAAGAGGCATAAAGGGCAGAGTTGGGAAGCAGGGACAGTTATCAGAGTAACGTCTGCGCTAGATGCTCAGCCTCTTTCAGCTCTCTATCGGCTCTCTTCCAGAGTTCCTCACAAGGCAGCCTCTTCAAAGTAAAAAATGGAGGTCTGCTTGGCCACAGAGCAGGGGATGGACGGGGCCTGAAGTCCACCCCGCATGAAAACTCAGCATCAGGACCACACGCTCTGTGGAAACGATTTGAAAGAAGCATTTCAGACCTCATAGCAGCATGGTTCTTCTCTGCTCTTTGTTAAAGCAGCCCTGCTTTTTCCAGAGATGCAGCTGCTTTCAGGAGCCCAGTCATTACAGGCAATGCAACTCTTAAAGCAGCTACATTAAAAAAAAAAATCTACTGCTTTAAGAACAGAAAGAGGTGCTTTCTCAGGGAAAGTCCAAGGTATTTCTGAACCATTTTCAACAGAGCTCTCCTGGATTTCTTCTCAGCTCACCCATTTTTCCATTTGGAGGGAGCCATCATTTTTTCCAGTCCTTCACCTGATGCTAAAGGCTTGCAGAATCTCATAGCTGGGCTAGCCCTGCCTCCATCTTTAACTGAGAAGTGCAGAAAAGAAAACCTTTTTTCATCAATGATACAAGAGCAACGGAGAGGGGAAGAGACTCGACAGCCTCACCTCACAACCCCCCTCCAAATTCCACAACTACCAAAACCTTTTCTGAAGAGTGGGCCTTTGGGGTGCATTAGCAGAGGTTTCGCAACCCTATGAAATGCACGCTGTTCAGCAATAAATTATCTCCTTTGCAGAAAGGCCTATTAATCACTTTTTTTAAAAAAAGTAAAACAGCTCATTTAACCTTTTTATTTACTTTTGGCAGTCATGACAAACACCTTATTCCAGCATCGGCTCTTAGTTGCCTGCAGCATTATACTTCTAAGGTAAGAATTTACCAGCTGTTCTTTGGTGGAGTTTCCCTATGTTATTTTCCTTCGGGCTTCCTTACAGGGGCTGGTGCTTCTTTAAAACAAAATTGGCAAACTCTAAGCAACTCTTGCCTGAATCCACCCCACCTTGTGTCTGCACTCTGGCATGTTTCTGGTAGCCTGTAAGATTCTTTCACAATTCCCTGGAAGCTCTAATAATGAAACCAAGGCTTGAATGTTTTGAACAGATAATAGAAAGGCAAGTCATTGGATAAAAGCCCAATGCTTGGAAAAATCAAAGGCAATTGAGAAAAGGGTTGGCTGAAGACACGATGGCTAGCTACTGTCATGGATGACCCAAGGAGGAATTTAAAAGGACTCAAAGAAGCAGTTACTGACACATGACTCGGGCAAAATAATCTCCATTGGATCATGAAGAGCCAGAAGTCAGAAGTGACTGAATAACGGCACATCCACAAAGCTCCTTTCAGGTGTGAGTTTTGTCTTACTGAGTAACAAACAAAAGAAATCCTGAGAAATCAAAGCTGTAACAAAATAGCTTATTTTTAAAGGTGTGCAGTAAAAAAAGTCACTATATTATTATTATTATTATTATTATTATTATTATTATTATTATTTGATGTTAATAAGGAGAGCAATCTTTCATGGGCGCTCAGCATTAATTAAATGTGCTGTAAAGATAATTACACACAGATCCATCAGGGATCATGGGTTGACTGTCACTACAGAGTAGCAATGCTGAATTCACACTCGACTGGTGTCACCATCACATGGCTGTTAAGAGAAAATAAATGTATCCCAAATGGACAATTTCATTTAGAGAGTTAAAAAAAAAAGAAGAAGAAGAAGGGAAAAAAGGGGAGGGAATGGGATTGTGAAGGATTAATGAGGCAAAGGGGTTTATGTTTGCCATTGGATGCAAACTGCAAACATTGTAAGTTGCTAAATCATCACTTAACCTTAATGTTCCATAGAGTTCCAATCGCTCGCATGCCCGAGGGCCAATTAACTATGAGCCATGAAAGAGAGAACATTCCAAATGGGAGCAGTGTGGGGGAGCCAGGGGAAGAGGAAGGTGGAAATGAAGTAGCAATCGAGATGTTAAATTGTGTTGACAGTGCATTTTTGTTAACGATTTCTGTTCAATTGGATTACAAAGTAATCAATTTTCAATTCCCCCCCCCCCATTCCAAATGTTGGTACAATTCCCATGCTGTGGTGTCTACTTAATGCTAAGGTAGCCAAGGACTGTGAGTTTAGTGTGGTGGTTAAAGGCATCCGGCTAGAAAACAGGAGACCGGGAGTTCTAGTCCCGTCCTAGGCACGAAGCCAACGGGGTGAGCTTGGGCCAGTCCCGCTCTCTCAGCCCTAGAAAGAAGAAGACCAGGGCAAACCACTCCTGAAACCTGGCTAAGAAAACTGCAGGGATTTGCCCAGTCTGCTTCCAACTGGCACATTTACCTCGATGCCGGTTCCTGCGTTTCCGTCTCCCAACAGAGGAGCTACGCACAGCGGGCTGTAGCTGGCCAATCTCGATGGGCGTGTTGGTCCGAAAGCTCTCCTTGAATTTCTGCATCAGGGTCTCCACTGTTTCCTGAGACACCTCTGCAGCTACAAGATGGGGGAGACAATGGGAGGGGAAAGTTAAAGGGGTCATAAGGGGATGCAACAATGAGTTCTATTCTATCCTATCCTATCCTATCCTATCCTATCCTATCCTATCCTATCCTATCCTATCCTATCCTATTCCATTCCATTCCATTCCATTCCATTCCCTTTTCTAGAATTTTTCAATGTAGTAAAAATATACAAAACAAAAGCAAAGATGGAAAATAAGAAGTAGAGAAAAAGGAATGAAATAAGAAAAAGAAAAAAAAGCATACAGTTATACCTTCCACCCTTCTTTTCATCAAGTAATTATCATCTTCATCTGTTCCCCAACCTCTTCCTCCCTCTTTAATCCCCAAATCCTGAAATCATCAATTCCATTTTTTCTTCTTTCACTCAAATTCCATATCAGCTTTCCAGTCTTTCAGAAAAGTCTATTGCTTTTTCTCCGACCAGACTGGTCATCTTTGTCATGTCTGCAAGTTCAGTTAATTTTGTAATCCACACTTCCACTGTAGGTATTTCATGGCTTTTCCAACTTTGCATACAATAATCTTGCTGCGTCCCGTCCCATCGCATCCCATCTTCTCAAGTTGTCTTCAGCATTCACCCCTGAGTGAATCCATATTAACTTTCCCCTCCAACATACCACTGTTCGCTTCCCTTTTGCAATGAGAATTGCCAAATGCTTGGTTGAAGTATCTATTGTGACATGTGCAACTGATGCTGAATTTAACCTAAGGTTGCATGGCCCCATGGCTGAGTTGCTATAGTCTTGAAGAAAGTATACATTAGACATGGTTGGCTTTTTCTCCCCAGGCAAAACTAGGAAGCAATTAGGCTTTCTGAAACCAAAAATTCTACAACGACAAACCTGGAAGTGACCTCATCATAAGACAGTCCCTGGGAATTCTTCCTTCAAACAAGAGTTGCTGCCTAGTGTAACTCTCCCACTCTATTTCCTTCTTAAATGACCGGCAATCTGTCCCTCTCTGACATCTCTCACTCAGAGTGAGGGTGACTCTCCTGGGCCTAATTCTGCTGACCCGTAGGGCCATTCTGCATATCAGACAGATTAATATCCACAAGGGAATTGGCTTCATGCATCTAAGGCAGAGTCACAAGGTAAGAGGCAAGATAGATCTGGGACGGGTTGAAAAAATAATGCAGTTTTCCACACTTGCCCTGCAGTGACCCAGAGTTACATTAGCTATGAATTGCATTCTGATTTAGCATACACCCAGAAGGCTCGGTAACGGGATAGGCTATGGCCTGCAAATGTTAATTCTCCTTCTGGTGAGAAGCCGAGCCCATTTTAACAAAGAACCCCAGGCACAGCTTTATGAAATAGTAAATGTGTAAACTGAAACCAGCTATCCTGCTGGAATGGCAAGGTGGAGGAGGCTTGCTTCCCAAGAAGTGGAGAGATGCAATTCTGATGAAAGGGCTTCGAGTCCTCTCTCCTCCCCACTCCCACCATCAACAAGAAAAGAATAACCAGAGATGGGAAAATGGCAGGAATCAGGACATTACAAGTCCCCTGTGAGAGCTCCTGATATTATTGGGCAAGAAAAGGTGAACAGGGTTTTTAAAAAGATGGAGGAGTGGAGAAAACTGAAATCACGTAGAAGGGAGGAAAAAAAAAAGAGTGAGATGGAGAAAAAGGTTGAGCAGTTCCTGAATCGGCAGGCCTTTGATGCCCCTACAATCTGGCCATGTAATTTCACACTCAGGCTCTGTAGCTATAAAGTTTCTCTGATAGCATCAGGTTACTAGATATGGCAGCAATTTGCAAGGCCTTTGAAGGATCCTGCTGGTGGCAAAGATAATGCACTGAAATTTCCCTCAAAAGGAGTTTTTTGAAGAGTCCATGATTCATCCAGGGTTTATCAGAATGACAAGCCGGATTCTCAGAGGAGGAAGTCATGCAGCTAGTAAGAGTTGAGGAGTCCAGGAGGGAAAATAAACTATCAGACACAATAACCTCTCCTTCATCAGTTTATTGACAAGCAAATCTGCATTTGTTTTGCCCGTATCCTTTTTTTTTTTTTTTCTTGGCCACCTTTCCTGCGAGGAATTTGAGTTGGCAACCAAGTTCTTTTCAAGAAGGAAGGAAGGAAGGAAGGAAGGAAGGAAGGAAGGAAGGAAGGAAGGAAGGAAGGAAGGAAGGAAGGAAGGAAGGAAGGAAGGAAGGAAGGAAGGAAGGAAGGAAGTTCTAAAGAGCTTCACCACTGGGCCACAAATTTGAACCTGGGTTTGCCAGCATCCTTCCCAACCTGTTGCCTATCAAATGTTTAGGACAACAATTTTGGACACTTCTGGATAAGATTCTATTTAATTTAATGGAAAAGAAATTGTTTCTTTATCCTTATGCAAGGAGAAGAAAATGTTGGTGAAATTCTTGGTGGGATAAGGAATACTGGGATTTTTTGGATTTTTCCAAAAAAAAGTGTCCCTGAATGTCCAGTCTGTTACTGTACAGTCCTCTCTCTGCAGTCCCCTTGGCTTCCCACATTTCAATTAAATCCCAAGGGAAGATCTCAAGAGGGATCTCTTCCAACATGGCTTTTTCAGAATGGGAAATAGAAACAATAACCAATCCCCAATAATGGCCCTCTCCTTGCAGAAATGACCACCTGCAACCTTTGGTCACAAAGCCTCATTATTCTATGAAAGCATAAGCTTTAGTCCTTGAACTCTTATGTCATGACAAAGGGATAGTCTAGATGCTATGTGACCCTTGGCTATTGCTCATAGGTTGTTTGAGATTTAGGCCACCACTTAATGTTTCTGCTTTCTCAAGCAGCAGCTTCTGCAAGTATCTCTCCGGAAGGTAAATCACGGAACCCCTTTCTTCTTTTTATTCTTGGATGGTAGGATAGATGACACGAGTCGGGTCCCAAGTGTCCTCTTTTCAAGCCACCATCCTATCCCTTCTGCTTCTGCAACATGGCATGGAACCCCCATTGACAAGAGACCGAAACTGAAGATTCAGCAGCCCCACCTTCTGCGCTCTGAAGATACTAGAAACATTTACGCTCTGCTCATAGACAAAAAGAACAGGTAGACTTCCAAAGGCATGGCGTAATGTTGTTAGATATACACGAGGCAGCAAAGCAATAATAAAAATAACCAAACTTGATTGTGTATCATAGCAACCTGCAAGATACTGATAGCTTTGGGAAGTGATTTTGCTCTCCAGTCAGTTCTTAGATAAGCCAATTGGACTGGATTATAAACAAGGCAGGATAATGTGCCCTCAGGGGACTCCCCTCTTTTCCCTTCCCCACTCCCAGCCTCCTCAAACAGACTGATTTAAAGAAGAACATCCATCTGCCCAGCCAAGAGGAGGGGGAGAGGGAAAGGGAGGGGTATAAAATGCTAGACATATAAGATATGGCTTAAAAGAACTCACAGCTCTTTCTTCACACTCACAATTAGATCATAGGTCGAATTCTACTTTTTTTTTTAAAAGGAAGAAGGATATACCTTTATCTATCTGTCTGTCTACTTATCTTGCCATCCATCCATCTTGCCATCCATCCATCCATCCATCCATCCATCCATCCATCCATCCATCCATCTCATTTTGAAGATGGGAAGGGAATTAAGGAAGAACAATGCTTTACAAACAGTACAGTTTCTCTCACAGGAAAACAGAACAAATGTACTTTTTCTCCTTCATATATTCATGAGATGCTTCCCTTCCCCTGAATTTTTCTTCTTCACTGTTCCAGGCATTGTGCCAACAACAGCCCTTATCTGGCACAAAGCAGGAAGGGGGGGGGAACTTGATATAATCACTCAAAAAGTTTAATAAATCTGGAGGGATGAAGAGAATCCCAGATTTTTGATAAAACTCAAAATGCTGGTGCCTGATCCAAGGTCACTGTGATCAGCCAATAACTTGTGCTGGATGGACTGAAATTCTGCATGCCAATTAAGGAGTCTAAACACGGAAGCCTTCCCTTGATCAATTCAGGGAATAATTCTTCATCAAGGGCATCACTTCTAGTATCCATTTAAAGTACTGTTTTAAATGGGGGGGTAAAAGAACTTGGGCTCCAACTTTAGAAGAAGAATTGATGCCTGAAGATCAACCACTGTAATAAAGACATCACACGGTGATCAAAGTATGCAATGCCTTCACAGAGAAGAGACAGCTCTTGAAATATTCCGCTCCTCAAATTGTTTCTGAAGACACACATATATAAACCTGGGTGGATAAATAAATTTTCTTTTTGAAACGATTACGTTGGACTGGCGGGATAGCAAAGCCTTCTCCCTCGCTTTCAAACCCTCACTTGCACCAGCAAGCTGTGGTTTGCCACCCCCGGTGCAGATGTGTTCTAATAAGATTTTCTGACAAATCTAGGAAACAAATTTGCAGATACGCATCAGCCTCATTGAAGCTTTACATTTTCACATGGATGTGGCTGATCTCTCCGGCGCACGCCATTAAAAAACAAAAGTCATGAAAATCATGGCTGAGAATGACTTGCTTGATCATTACTGGAAATGAAGATGGAAAGATGGGCTCTTCTTTGGCCCTTGGGTCTTCCATTTATTTTCCAATAGCCCAAAGGTTTTATTTCCTTCTGTTTGCCTAACCTGTACCTACTAAATTTTAGACATTCCCTTGATATTACTGTTGCCTATTGTGTACTGTTGCCGGTTGCAGAGATGAGTGTGCAGTGAAAGACAGGACTAGTCACAGAGACACTGCTTAGCCATCTCTTAATGAGGAGAAGCTCAGGAATGCCTTTCCACTCCACTCATGAGAATTTTACCAAACGTATCTTCTCCTTTGAGGGGGACAAAAAATCCAAAAGCAATTTCTTTTCCATCAAATTGAGGAGAATCCAGGAGACAGTTTCAGCAGAAGCTGCACAGAGAAACAAAATCTCTTTAGCTGTTCTGTACAACTTCAAGAGACTCAAAGACTCCTCTCTCCTGCCTGAAAATGCCTATTTCTACCAAGCGGGACGGTTTCCTGTCTCAAACTACGTACCACTCACCTTTCTGCTTCTTCCGCGCTCCCTCCCTCCCTCATCCTTTACCCAGTCACGGTGCTCAATCACTTCTGAGCTAATTGTCTCCACTCATGTGTGCAAACTCACAGTTCATTGGAAAATGCCGCAGAATGTTAATTCTATTTGGAACCAAGGGACTGCAAAATTGTCGTCTTTCCTTTGGGAAACTGAATGAAATCAGATTTGTATTAATAGCAGAGCTTATAATGACGACCAGAATCCCAACCTGAACTATAAATGAATGCATGCTTTCTTTCCCCCCACTCCTTCCATTCAAGCCCATTTTATGATTGGCTGTTCCACCACCTTTTCTTTTCTTCTTTATTCCCCTTCACTGTGACAATCAAGGTAATACAGGACAATTTCATCTAGGAGCAGAATACATCCCCAAAGACCAAGGTTCTCAGATGCTTTTCAGAAAAAAGCAGAGCAAATTCCCTCACTTCCCAATCACTCCCAGCCTCTGTGCTAGAAGCAAGGAATTTGGTAGCTTCAGATCTATTCAGGCATGACTCTCATAATCCCTGGCCACCACTCATGTTTTCTGGCTGTGGAAATTAAATTCCAGAATTCCTAGAGAATAACAGATAACACCGAGCAAAAAACCAAGAGTTCACTCACTCAGTTGTCACAAGCCACCAAGAGCTATCAAAATGGGATGGAGTTGGATTTGTGCAAAGTTGCACCATAATAGGGAGCAGGGGGAATTGATGCCTCATGCAGTTTTATTGGCCTGGGTGTTAATTAATGTTGATTAATATTAATCAATGTCAAAATGGGGCTGGGGGACCTATAGAATTCTAGATTTTGCTGAACTATTATTTCCAGCATCCGCGTCTAGCACAGCCAATCTTGAAGGATGCTGAGAGTAACAGTTCAGCAATATCTGCAAAGCTACAGGTTGCTCACACTCGTTTTAAGTCCATGCTAGATAGAAATTTCTTTTCCCATTATTGTATTCAAAGCAAAAATAGCCGTGAAAGGCTGCAATTCCAATCAAAGGAGCAGTAGGAGGAGAAGCTTGACCTTTCTTGTCCCAACTTTTTTTTTTTTTTTTAATGTTCAAACTCCTCTTTTCCCAATCTTTTCCTCCACCCATCAGGAGAAAGATCTTGGAAAGGATACTTTGAATCTGAAACATGATCAGTGACTAGTTTGCCAGCTCCTTCACCCTGTTGCTGCTCCTCTGGTGAAACCCGCAGGCATCTATGTTTCTTTCTTTCTTTAAGAATTTCCCTAATTTCCACCAAGTTTGGAGACTCCTACAAAAGGTATTCATTTATTTATTTTACAGGGCTGATAGGTTGCTCCAAACACAACCAGCTTCGTATATGCTGTGTAATTGGGCATATATGAAGTAGCCTTACACAGAACTCCACATCTAATGTAGGACAGTGTTCACTGGTTGGCTGTGGCTCTTCACCGCTTCAACAAAAGACTTTTCTCCTTGTACGGGGAGACTGAATTTGGTACCTTTCACACACAAAGGGAATAGTCTACCTCTAAGCTATGTCTAGTCCCTGAACTGCATCAGGGTTGTATTTTGGACAGTGTGCCTACAGATTCATTGCACATACATATTGATCTTTCAGGCTACAAGCTGAAAATGCAAATACTATGATGGTTGGCTTGTTGAGTTTTACTGATCAGCAGTGAGCACTATGTGCATGCTGTCATTGATACTGCGCCTTCAGGTTGTGGGCTAAAAATATGTAATGGCTAGTAATATATTCAGGACTTCTGCCTAGATTCACTCTGGTTTAGGGTTGGGGAAAGAGCATTCCCTTCCTGAAGCAACCATACTCATGGCTCTCATTTTGATATATTGTAAGCTTCATTTCCTAACAAGTCATTTATAACAAGGATTTGCCACCACCCAGTTGTAATTAGACCTCCTCAATTGATGGAGAAAGAACTCTGTCTTGCTATCTCCCTTCAAGTTATTAAATTATATTCAAGTTAATCAACTGGTCCTTTGAATTTTTTTCTTCTTCTTAATGCTGTCCATGCTTTTATTGTAATGGCGTTATCACTTGCTTTAATATCTTTATCTCCATTTTGTAAATGCCCTGTTATTCCTTTAGGAAAATAAGTTATATTTTCAATAAACAATAAGAACTAAATATGCATAACAGGGCTTGCAGCTTGACTTTTCATCAAGCGTGACTAGAAGATTTCCGGGCTCTGCAATTCAAGAAGAGAGATCAACAGTCCATAGTTCAGAACATGGGAAGAACAAAAACGAAGCGACAGAAAAAGAAAAATGTTGTTTTCCAAGAAGCTTAGGTCTGAGGCGGTTAGAAGGCCAGTCACAACATAAACCAAAGTGCAGAAGCTGAGGAAACCAGAATGTTACTGAGCTACCTTGGTTGAGATCAGGTGTGGCTAAAGAACTGTTCTCTCAGCTGTAGGATTTTATGCTGCATTTTCTAGAATGTCTGTCCAAGGACATCTGTTGCCCATCATGGAATAAGCAGTTAGGGCTTGGGAGTAGAGAGCTATTCAGGAACAGCCTCTTATTTTCAAGGAGATTGATGTTGAAGTTCAGCATGCTTGGACTTGAGATCTATGGCTCTGAATCTTCAGGGATCTTCTGGGGTTTGCACTGTCTCCAACAGGTCTCTAAGAGGAACACTTCCTGGCAAGATGTTCCTAATAAAATATTTGTCTTCCACACTAATGATTCTGGGCTCCTATTCCCACCCTAACCCCCCCCCAAACCTGAAAAGTGAGATGAACAAATTCAGCATCACCCCATTCCTGTGATATCACACCTCCTTTGGCTACCCTCCTGCAGCTTTCCAGAATGTGAAAACCCTCAGCTGCAGGCTGGCGTCTGAAACATTGCCCAACCTGCTTTAAGGAAGCAATTGGATACCACAAGTTCGTCTGAAAACTCATTAACTTTCTAGATCTATGTTCATGCAACATCTTTAACTTGGTGGGTGAATGAACCCGTTTTTCATGGATTTGCACAATACACTGAACCACAAACCTATCAGATGGGCTGGGTTTTGCATGACACACTCAACCATAAGAGAAACAAACCACGGCTAACCCTAATCAAGCTTTGCCCATTGCGTAAATGTAGTCCATAAGACTGTCACTGACCCGGCTAAGCAGGTTGTGAGAAAAATAGCCTGTCTGTTAAAGAACATGCTTTCCTAAATGGTCTGCAAGGAATCAGCTTGACGAGATCTATGTAGAGACAAAAACTTCTGTTAAGCAAGGAGAAGCGACAGAAACTATGCAACTCGAAAGGGCAAGGGGGAAACGAATTCCTCTGAATCCTCCAACAGTCCTTGTTGTTTCAGCAAACAAAGAACACCTCCAGGCTAATTTTGTTCCACACCAGCCTGCAACCTATCTCCAAGATAGCCCATAAATAATTTAGAAAGCTTCATCAAACATTCATCGTTATGGACCAAACTCCAAGCAACGTTCCTAGATGCAGACAAAGCTACAATCAACACAGACAGAAAATTTAGATAAACTATGGGTGTGGGGGGAAGGGGGGGACACAGATGCTCATGGCAACAGCAAATCAGAGAAGCTTGCCCAGATAAACAAGAGGTTTAAAGTATCAAGGCAGTTCTCCCAAATGCTATGGAGAGCAAACTTTTATTTTATTCTCAGACTGACTATTGAGATTAGAATACAGGTGAAGAGACACCTTGATGTGCATCTGACCCGCTTTGGCTGCTTCAGGAGAGTAAAAAGAAAGACAGGAGTGCTTTTTTGGCTTTGAAGCAAGTCAAGCAGGAGGAAGCAATGGTGCATCTTTATTCCAGGATGTTTTTGAACTCCTGGTCTAGCCTATAGCCCTGGAAAATATCCAATTACTGTTCAGATCCTTCTTCATTTCCTGTCATCAGCCTGCTTGAACAAACTCTGGCTTCTTTAACCACACTTTGGTGGACTTCTGCAGCAAGCTAAGCTATAATCTGGGGTTTATAAGCAACAATGGCTAGGTTCATACAACACACTACACCGAAACCAAGATATGCCGATGATATGATGGGTGAGGTCAAGCACTATCAACACTCAGATTCCTGCCACCAAGGATGTTTTCTATGACCTTGGTGAAGGTTAGCTGGGGTTGAGAATGGCATGAACAAGCCAGTGGGGCACAGCAGTGAAGGTTCAGCTCTACCCACTGCTATGGGCCCGTCACGGTCTCTCAGGCTTATCCCAAGGTTGTTTCAGTGAAGATAAAATCAAGGGTAATGGCTCTGAATTCCTGGAAGAAAAGCAGGATATAAATCGAGCTAATCAATCAATAAAGTTGTCCAACACAATGAAGGAAGATGTAACGTGATATATATAACATTACCATGGGGCTACTTTAATGTTGGGCATTTCTCTTCTCAGTGTTTAAAATAGCAAGGATCTATTCAGGCTGTATATGCCGTTTTGCTCCCGCTAAATTGGGTGTGGGGACTTCTCCCATCCATCGGCAGCTTCTTTTGCTGATTTTCCCCTTATATGGAGAGTCTGTTTTTCTTTCCACTATTTCAGTTCTTCCTCTTACTGTAAGTGAATGACTGGAAAGATTGGAGCCTCTCATATCCCACATCTCAGCAGGTGGCCTCCGGTTCTAAATCTCTTTGCCTTTACAGGCCACCAAGTATGTATATGCACTTAGAAAATTAAAGGATTTGGGGCAGACACCCGTCTGCCTTGTAAAGAGATAGCAAAATGATAGATGCTGGAGGCAGGTTAATGCAAAAGCTAAGCATTTACTCTCTGGGTTAGAAAATGCAATTCATTCTGATCATGCAAAGTTCCTTTGCTGGCATGTACACAGATCGAGACAAGGAGTGCTCGTGGGCCGCCCGATCACTACCCCAAGGATATTTTTATTAGTATCCCATGCACAGTGTAAAAAAAAGGTAGACATGTTCAAAGAAGAGTGCAAACTATTTTGAAAAAATGCCTAGGCATGAAAAGCTAAGGTTTTGTTTTTTCCTCCCTAGCTAGGCTATGCAAGCATGTTTGAATCATAATTATGTGAAAA
The DNA here is from genome assembly GCF_059951505.1 of Python bivittatus. Classification (NCBI taxonomy): domain Eukaryota; kingdom Metazoa; phylum Chordata; class Lepidosauria; order Squamata; family Pythonidae; genus Python; species Python bivittatus. The sequence continues at coordinate 3,131,856 of NW_028277076.1, read as the reverse complement.
AACAGCAAGACCTTTCACTCCTCTTCCCTGTTGGAAATATCACTATTTTAGAGATGTTTTTCATTGCCTTAAAACCACAAGGACTAGTGACAATAAAAAGGAGGCATTTGGGTTGATTCCAGCTGTAATGGAAAGTGGTCACATAATTTCCAAATAAATACTGTAGGTAAATAAAACCCTTATGGAATTGGGCATCCTTCTAAATCCAATGAATGAATGAATGAATGAATGAATGAATGAATGAATGAATGAATGAATGAATGAATGAGATTATTTTTCAGTGTTCCCATAGGACACGGGAAGAGGGTAAACCAGTTTGGGCTGTTCATTTCCAAGTCCCAAAGGCATGGAGAACCAATATGGAGAAAGACGATGCCCACCGACCAAAGTCCCTCCTTCTCTCTCTCTCTCTCTCTCTCTCTCTCTCTCACACACACACACACACACACACATACACACAGAGAGTATACATCCATACCAAGTTCCCATTGCTGGCCACTACTTCAGGCTATCAACAATCATCTCAATTTCACAGTTCCTGCCCCCTTCTCTACTTCCCTTGAAACTCCCCCTAACCAAAAAAAAAAAAATCGACAAAAAACAGAGTGATCACATGTAGCTCTGGTGGTTGTGGGGAATGGATTCCAAGGCAGAGGGGGCAATAAAAAGGTCTATTGGGCCACACATGATGCAGTTAGAAAGGCAAAGATTTTTTTTTTTTAATTGGAGTTAGGGAAAACGGAAAAGGAGGCATTGAACAAGCCACAGTTTTCCAGCAGAAAATTTCTCTGCCTTCATGCACTGATGACCCTTCCATTCTTCCAAAGATAAAATGGGTGTAGAAGAATACGGGACACCATTGCCATATTTTCAGAACTGACCCTGCGCAAGAGGAGAGCCATGCTTCACATTAGAGCATTCAGATGATTCCAGGGTTTAATCCTCAACTCCCTATGCAGACCAGGACCAGGCAATCTGGGGTTCTCTTGAGTGAATTGCATCTTTCTACATCCTCCACCATTGTGGTGCTTCCTAGGGATGCTGGGAAATGCAGTTTACCAACACCTGGAGCATTGCCTAGCTCTGGTTAAGACATGTGGCGTTAACTGGACCATTTTGCTGACCCAGGAACCCAGGCCTGTCCTATTTATTCAGAAAACGGCTGGGATTCTATTTTCTTTTTAGGGAAAGGACAATATTTACTTTATAAATAACACCAGGTCAGGGTGAGAAAGAGAGAGAAAAAAATCTGCCTTGAAGAACAGATGCCACTTGATTTAAACCTTATTGCCCCATGCCTTGGGGCCTCAGTGTGCCACTTCCATGCAAAGCTTTGTCTTGTAATCAGATTCTGTGAAAAGCTTGTGTGTTTACAGGGAAACAGATAAGAAGCATATGATTAACTGTGCTGTACTAAATCTTAGCAACTATTGCAAAAATCAAAGCCATCTGCTTTCAAGGCAAACACAAGGGGAGATGGGAAGGGGGAGAGGAATTCAAAGGAATTCATGGCCCCATTCGTATTTATTGCAGATGGAGATTCTGGGGATGGGAAGGAGAAATCAAGCACGGCAGATCATCATCGTCATCGTCATCGTCATCATCATCACAACGGTTAATTTTATTTATTTATTTATTATTAAATGTGTATGCCGCCCATCTCCCCCCAACGGGTGACTCTGGGCGGCTCCCAGTTAAAATCAAAAACCCCATCGACAATTGAAAATACCCCGTAGATAATTAAAATAAAGTAATCCATGAAAAATCAACTATAAAAACAAACCCTTAAGGTGTGTTGCCTTATTTCTATCAGAAGATGAAGTTCCTTTTGCGTGTCTCTGCCCCAAAACAGGTAAGGCAAATTACACCACACTCCTCAATCTCTAAATTGATAAAATACATACTTTCTGCAGTTCTCCCTCAATTTGACAGAGCAGAATATATTTCAAAAGAGAAGAGGATTCTGGTTGAATTCTCAGGAGCAATGGCTTGGATCTTCGTCCATTTGGAGGTGACCACAGGGTAGGTAGGTGAGTGTCTTGAATTTCACTGTACGGCTATCTGTCCTCCAATTGGCTGTTAGAAGGTTGGGGCATGTAGACATTTTTATATATTAAGACATTTAGATGTTTAAACATTTATCTTTATATATTGTATAATATGAAGTAAAAGCAGGCCTAGCAAAATGCCAATATTCCCTTTCCTGTATGTATGGTTGACTGTACTTTAGATTATCAAAAGGTTGCATTCTTGAGGATGAGACCTTTAACACTTTTCAAAATCTCAAGGATGTGTTAATTGCTGACATGGTTTGCCTCTTCCTGACTGGAAAGGCGGCAACTCATATAAGCAGATAAACTGTCTTGACCGGATAGTCTCTTCTTGTTCAGATGACCCCTCACAAAGAAAGATAAGCGGTCCTGACCTTGTTTCTTAGGGATGTATGTTTACATATGGCTGTTAACACGCAAGGTGATAGAAATTAGTTTACATACAGAAAGGAAGAACCTTATTCGGCATCAGAGAAAGGGGTCCTGGGTAAGGGGAGGAGTATGGATCAAGGTAACTGGCTTTGATTGGATCAGAAAGTCATGACATCTTAACGTGGGTTTGAATGTCACAGAAGGTATATAAGGTACTGTGGGGAGGGGGCCCAGCGCGGCCGCCCACCTAACTGCCTGCTGTCATTGCTTCTGCACTTGGGTGAAGAATAAATCTCCTAACTTCATGCAATTCGTCAGTGTCTTTACTCCCGGCTCAGAAACGGACTTGGTAAGATAACTTTTTCTTCCAACATGGCAGTCCTCTTTAAAAGAAATAAAGAGGTTGCAATAGGCAGAGGAAAAGATGATCAGGCCGACAGAAGCATGTGTAGCTTCCAAATCCCAAAATTGTCCAGCCAGCACAGCTATTGCTGAGAATTCCAGGAGCTGAAGAGCACCTTGGTTTCAGGAAACAATTTCAACTCCTCCTTCCCTGAATGCAACCAGGAGGTAAACCAAGGGACACAACAAATGGAACTGATCGAAGGAGCTCCTGATAAAAGAAGAACTATTCTACTTTTCAAGCGAAATAGCAAAATGCCAGACAACAATACCATTGAATGCTGCCAGCACGTCCTACTTCAACTTCTGGCATTCACTCTAAGTCCGTCTCTCTTGCATGAATTATTTCCACCCTGAGTTCAAATAAGGAGCGTGGGAAGAAGAAGCCAGAAGTGGGTCGGAGGGACGATGGCAGGTTGACATGTCTTCCAAGACAATTATCGCTCGCAAATGACTCCTTGAAAAGGTTTCAGTGACAGCTCCGTTGGCAAAGCTGTTTGTACTTTTGTGACACTCCCTCCTCCCCTGAAAAAGTTTCCAGTTTGTGATACTGAATAGAGAGATTTCCCTGGAGGGCCCGAAGTAACTGTCAAGAGAGAAGGGATGTCATCTCATCAGGCCTTCGGATATAACAAGTTATCTCCAACGCGTAGCAAGACCCATCTTATCTATGAACACTCCCTTGCTCAGTATTGACACAGGAGCAGATACACAACAGGTGCATTACTGCAATCATGATTTCAGTTGGGGGTAAAGAGAGGGCCTTGATAAATCCAGTCCATCTTACCATCTACTTAAGTAGGAAAGTATTCTGTGCTGATTTGGGTACGGGCAGAATTCCTAATCTTATTTTTTTGGGGGGCATATCTCCTTAAGTACAAAACCTCTCTAAACAGTGCTGCAAATACGCCATGAGGCCCTTAAAAATAAATAAAACAAAGAACTCCTTAATGGTGTTCTTTATTACATACATTTCCCTGATTCAACCGTTTTTTAAAGAATAATCACCCAAAGTAAAAGTGGTTGGTTTTTTTTTAAACGAAGGGAGATTTTTGTACCCAGCTTTCAGAAACATAGGTTCTTTTTCAGGCATTTCTTACACAGATTATTTGCTTGTGCAGATGTCAAGCTAGGGAAGGAGAATTTCACAGCTGCAAGAAAGTCCATTGGCCAAATCTCAGACAGCTTCCACAGAAACCTGTGATGTATTTGTTTTTAACTGTTTAAACAACCATTTACACCATTGCTCTCCATTCTTCCCTTAGCAAGCAAACAATGACTGTTGGCTCTTCTATTCTATATTACTTACACAGCTATACTTATGAAGTTAAAAGGCGGTTGCTGTTGGGTGGAGTTGACCACTGGTCCCTGAATTCATACATTTTTCTTCACAACTCTAGACGTGGATTGTTATTGCCTAATTCCAGGATGTTTTTGAACTTCTGGTCTAGCCTATAGCCCTGGAATTTGCTGCTCGCTTTTCCTTATCCAATTACTGTTCAGATCCTTCTTGATTTCCTATAATCAGCCATGGCCAGCTAGAGGCTAACATCTGCTGAGGCTTAAGATGGCCCCAAATATGGTACTTTACAGCAGACAGTACTTTGCTGGTGGCTCCCCTTTACGGAGCATGCTCAAGCAGAAGGTGGGCCATGAGGATTTGCTGGACCTCAACATTCCTTTTGAATATGATGGGTCAATCCTTTGAAAAGTTGTCCAAGGGCAGCTTCGTATTTGAAAGCGTCTTCTCCATGAAGTCATTATCTCTTTGAACAGCTGTTTCATCCATTATAGAAAGCCCATCCACACTTAACACCTGGAGAGCAGACTCAGCAAAAAGCAAACAACTCAATTGTTTGCAGGCTTCTTTCTTCTACAACCATTATTTCTAAGGATGTATTTATAAACACAAAATGTAGCCTATGTAATTACCTTGCTTGGTCTTCTTTGGGGACAATGTGATTCCTTTTATTTTGGCAGTGAAGGAATCATGCATAGTTCCAAACATGCTTTCCTTGGTATTTGACTTGCATAAATAAGATAACACATTAGCATCACTTCTCTCACCATCTTAGGAAGATCAATGCCATTTCTCAGGGAAGACGTAGCACAGAAAGGAAGAGAGGTGCTATTTTGAAAACCAACCAGGGACATGGCCTTTATGGGTTAGAAACCAACTTCTTTTTTAAAAGAACTGGGGCTTGGTTCAATTATAGCAGAAGACTTGGTTGGGTTTCCTCCCCTTTGTTGCATAATTGCTTCCCCATTGAAAAATTAATGTGTTCTTTGCTTTTGCTTGTTCGGAGGCAGTTTACTGCTGTGTTGCAGGTTAACAATATTAAACATTTCCTAATGACAGTTCAGTAAAGCAGAGTTGGGGAGTTCCTGCTTATTACTTTTTTTTTTTCTGAGAGACAAGGCCAAGAATATAGGTAATCAAATGTGTATTAGCCAAAACACTCTGGAGAAAGCATCTAATATATGGAACGGAAAAAACACACACACACAGCCCCAAAACTGTATGGAGGGTTGTTCTGTTTTTGATTTAGCAAAGCACAGCACTGAGAGCAGCATAGAAAACGCAGAGCAAGAGGTCCAGGCAGGCTGGACTGTTTCCAGCTCCCAAGCTTCTTGGGAGAGAAAGAACCTTTCTGCAGGTGTGAAGTTTAGTTAGGGTTAAGCAAAAGAGGGGAAGGAGAGGTGATGGCTAGGTTTTGACAACTGACCCAGACTCAGCCAGCTGGCTAGAGCAGAGGTTGGTCATACAAAGTCCGTAAGGTTCCATTTACTCATAGACGGTTCTTTTGGCACCCATGGGGTTCCTTGAGTAGTTAAATGTATTTTTTAAAGCTGGCTAAATAAATGAGAAACTGGACTGCTGAAGAGTACCCACTTCATCTGTATTTTCAAAAATGTTTCTGCTATCCTGGAAGCTCCATGGAAATTAAAATGATGGATGCCTGAAACCCAAAACATTGTTTGAAGTTGGGGTCCCCTGACCCCAAAAGCAAGAAAGATAAGCTGCAGTAGAGGGTATCCTTGGGGGATAGAGGGGGTTGGAAGAAGCACACTTCACCCCACTTTCTAGCAAATGGGCATTTTGTGACTGGTCACAGGCCTCCCTCTCAAACCACCATTTTATATGAGCATCCACAGCACACTCTCAAAATCTCAACTATGCCCACTAGCCCCCAAACACTGCCTAATCTAGAAGCTAAAGAAACAGAAAAGAAACAGAAAGATGAACAATTTGTGGCACAGTGAACTCAGCTACTCAACTAACTCACGTGGCATTGAGAATTTTGAAGGTGAAGATGGAAACGAAGAGAGTCACTTCCAATGCGCACGTACGTATATGGGAATTTTGGGTACTTGAGTATCTTGAAATTAATTTTTGATAAAACATGTGGCAGCGATAGCAAAGAAACCGAGGGGCTGTATCCGCACCCACCCACACTGTCCTGCCCATGTTAGCTTTACCAGAAGAGTGGAAATAATAAGATCCAAGCGTGAGATCAGATCTCTACAGATTCTTAAACTGCTGCATTTTAAAAATACATATATAAACACAATCTCTTTTGACATCTAAATTTAACCTAATTAAAAGCTGCAGGGTACTTATAAGCCTCTTATAACAGTTTTTGCACTGTGGTTTCTCTATGCGGGTGTAGGTGGCTGCCTTTGAGAACATGACTAGGGAGAGAAAGTGGGGTGGGGTGGGACAGAAGGAGAATAAAGACATTTTACTGAGGACCTTAATTCCCTGGTGGCAGTCTTGGCAGTCCCATACAAATAAAACAGACAATGATTGGTCTACTCCTGGCATATTCATAGATAGCTTGATTTGAAGGAGAAAAAGCTTTAGGAGAAATAACAAGGTGCTGTGTTCCTTCTTTTTCTTTTGAAGACATGATGTTGTTACTTGAATCTGCAGTTTGCACTGAACGTTTAATTTACAGAGTAATTAAAATCATTGCCACGTTCATCCTCTGCAATTAGGTGAAACAAGTCGCTGGTATTTGACACAGTAAGAACAAAGACAGCCTTGCTTCAAATGATATATCCACTGAAGGGTTGGGATTTCAATCCTCCCAGACCCATCCTGGATCTCAGCTCCTGTTCTTGTACATGGGAATAACAGTCACAGGCAGAAAAAAGGCCAACCCAATTGGAAAATGTGCAAGTTATCCAAATATTGAAAGTAGAAGATCCCAAGACCAAACATAAATTACATATATTGCATACCACTCTGGGTGGGCTAAGATAATTCTCTAGGAACGCATGGTTTTCCACAGGAGAAATCTGTAGGATGCTGAATCACATTCCTCTCTGACATTCCTTTCTTAACGTATTGGCACTTTCCCCACCTTCTTTTTCTGAGGCTGTTTTTCATTGCTTGAAAAGGACTTTAGAAATCGGGCGGGGAGCTACCTGGAGTTCTAAAAGTCATAATCGCCAGGCCAGATCTTCTGGAGACCAAAGAAGTGTCTAAAACCATAGATAGCTGTGTGACCCTCCTGAAACACCCAGAATCTATCATCAAAATGAGTTTTTTTTTTTTAAAAAAAGTGTTTTTCACTCACAATGCATTGTTTACACATCATGTTACGATATCCCTTGTTTTAACAACAGTTTAATTAGAAATCCAGAGTGTCCCTTGGTCACTGTCTATATCCTTCTGTTTTCAACTGTTCTTTCCTCACCTTGCAAAACATGATGCAGATGTTCTATAAACGAAGAAGGAACCCCAAAAATTACAAACAATGCATGCATCTTCATTTGCACATCACACTAACACCAGGATCACTGCAACTGATAGGCCAACCCACAACATCAACAATGAAAAATCACCCATTCAAACTGTAGTGTACTACCCCAAATTCATGGTTTATTCACTGACCCCTGTTCGCACATCACACTAAGCCAAAAATAAACCAGTCACATTTATTACTTAGCCCAGCATGCAGTCAGCAATCTGGAACATGGATAGTCTTCCTTGCTGTTTTAAATGAAACCATAAAATTCAAATTCCTTTATGTGAGGCGTAGTTGGAAGATCAAAAACTCTGGCTGGGGAGGTAGGTGGAATTACATTGAACGAAACTGTACTTTTCTCATTACCTGGAAAGTTTTCAAAAGCAAGAGGGGGACAGAAACTTATAAAGTGAGAAATCCTTCCAACCTCTGTCAAGAAATGTGAGGAAGTATTGTAAAAATTAAGGGAAAACAAAACGCCATGCCCTCTCTTTACCACTGTGATTATTTTACCTCCTGCAGATTTTGATCCTGCTTACTATGCTGTTCTCTACACACACACACACAAACACACACACACAATATGCTTAATTGGTTTGTATATTGTCCAGAGAACTATGGTTATAGAGGGAGGTCTACCAGTACAATAAATTATTGATTGCCTGGCTCAGAGGAGGGGGAAGCCACTGTTTATTCACTGATTTCATTTGCATATCACTCTTTTCCAAAAACAAATCCTCAGCTTTATAACTGAGCACAATCGGGGCTCCCTCACCCGACTTTTCTTGGGATTTTGCAGATCCTTCACATGTTTTTTAGCTGGCGTTTGCCACACCAGCAGAATTCACCCTGCAGAGCTACAGTGCTCTGAAATACGTACAGCCATTAAAAGAGTGTTGCATTTACATATATATGTTAAAACGTATTTACAGACAAATGGAAATTTGGAAAGGGGCCACTCAGATCTCCTTGAGCAGAGTATGGATTCTAGGCAGGCTCTGCAAACCAATGACTGAACACGTCCAAACTCCACTGTATTTATTTAATAGGAAAACTGCCCACTCAACATACTGCCTTCCTGCTCCTCTTCCTGAACCACCAAGATGGTCCTGCATTCAGCCCAAGACAGGAATGGGAAACCAAAGTCAACGAACCTTTCTTTTCATAGACAAGCTTCTCTCCACTCCTGCCCGAGCTGTCCAGCGGCACCCCGGTCTGACTCCCAAACTCGCCGTCTCTGTAGCCGTGCTCCGGATGCAAAGGGTTCTCCTCCTCTTCGTAGTCATAGTCATCCAAGATGGGGGTCTCACGGATGGGCATGCCGATGACTGAGGTGTGACCCTGAAGCCGTGAGCTCCGAAAGCTCTCCCTGCCTTGGGGCCCCATAAGTACAGAGGGAATGTAATGGATTTCATGGGTGGCCTCAGAACTGGCACTCTTTTGGGGGACCCGGCGTTGCTTGTACCAACGCCGCTGGGCATACAAGGCGATGGTGAACACGAGCAGCAGCAAGAGGAGAGCGATCAGTCCACCCTAAAGGAAACAAAAGACAGAAAAGAGGATTTCAATAGCATTCTTCATATTTGCCGTCAGTCCCAAATCAGTATTGTTTGGAAAGCATTTCTCCTCCTATAAAAACAACGGGTCCACCTTTGGTTTCAGAAACTGATCCTTCGGTTACCCACCCATTGCTCAAGCATGGATCACACCCAGTCCAAAGGATGATAAATACATAGGCAAACAGGAGATAACCTTTGGTGGCATTTTGGAGAGGGTCGTTGTAATCTAGTTTTCATGCAGAATTGTCCAAGGAGAAGAGGCCAGATGGAAAAAGGGGGAAAAGAAAGGGATAATCTGAGAAAGGCTTTATTTGGCCATGTGGCATTCCAAAATGGATTATTTACATCTCTCAACTCCTTTCACCCACAAAAAAAGAGTAGAAAAGGTTCAGAGAGAAAGGCCATGCCCTGGAGAAATTTAGCATTCTTGGAGTGGATTTATAAGACTCTGTTCTGCGCTGATAAGGACATGGCCCTTTAATTCTCCAGGTTTGAGCCTGCTTATTTTCCTACATAATAGGCTTCTAAAAATGCCACACTCGGTGGTACCCCCAAAATACCAGCACCAGAAGCAGAAGACCAAGTGCAGAGATTTGAAAAGGAACTTGCTCCAAGCTTGTGTTTAGAATTCAGACTGTCCTGCTGAGGAGTGGTTAGAACGTGCTTACTGGGTCCAAATTAAATCTTTCTTTGCAAACCACACTCAGTACAGGCACACTGGTGGTTGCAAAAGCAAGCCTTTGAAAACTGCATTGGGTTTCTCAGTCCCATGGTTTGAACTTCTTCGTTTCGTGTTCATATTTGTATTCTCCAAAACCCTCTCCATTAATGTTGAGAGAGCAGCAGGCAGAATAATAACAAGAACACCAAAATAAAAATAACAGTGCAATAACAAAAATAGCCCCAAGGGGCATATTATTTTGATTTTTCTCAGAGGCCAACATAGATATCCTTGTGTGTGCTCTTTGTTTTTAATACTAGCGAGCCTTTAGAAACTCTGAACATCCGACAGGGTTTGTTGTAAACAAAATCCTCATTACTGTCTAGTATTTCATTACAGTACTGTGAAACTAACAGTTTTAATCTCCCAAAATTTATGGCCAGCCTTATACAGATTCAGAGAAGAATATAATAATGCCTAATGATATGTGTGGATTTAGCAGACAGATATAGATAAAGCGGAATTCTGTATTTTTGATTAAGCATCTTTGATTAAGAATCTTTGATTTAGAATCGCGTGTGCCCACTTTTAAAACCCACTTCCTTCCAAAAACTGGAGGTGAAAGGGGATTTAAGCTCTTTTAATCAGAGGACCATGATTCAGACAGGTGCCCAAGAAATCAGCTTATTTTGCAAAAAAAAAAATCTATATTATGTATGTCTCTATTAGGTACTATGCCAACCGTATACACAAAGAGCATAAATTTAATAGCAGATACAAGCCCTTCCAAGATATAGAGTATGCACAAGGGGGCAGAATTACAACTGCTGTGGGAACTCTTGAAAGTCTTAGACTTCCTGTGAATAAAAAATAATCACAGAGGGAGAAAAAAAAGGTCAATTTCCATATAGCTTCATCTTAAAACTGAATTTCATTTTCAGGAAGACAGAACAGCAATCTTAACAAGAAGATAACCCGTCTGACTAAAATATGCAAGTCCATGTTCTACAAAGTGCTTATTTGAAAGATTTGAAGGCAAGGTTTGCAAAGCAGGTTCACATTATGAAGCTTACAAAGAAGTGGGGAAATGAAGGAGTTAGCTAGAGAAAGTAACTTGCTATTCCTTGGAGGAAGGTTAACCACCCAGAGGTCTACTTGAGGTTCTAGAACTTAGGTTTCTCCAAGTATCCTTGTGGTTTATGAACAAATTGCTTAGGGAAGGAGGCTGTGTGTGGACAATTGTAATGAAATACATTCATCCTTTATTGAAAGCTTTGGATAAAAATGTACATGCATATACAGATGAATGAGATGCCTATATTCCTTTTCTCTTTCTTTTTCCTGTTTGTTATGTTTAATTAAAAGGGAAAGGGAAAGAAAAGGGAATTATTTATATATATATAAACATCAGGAACAACATTGGAGCTCTCTGTCCAGAAGAGTGCAGTGCTAGGATCAGCTAAGATACTGCGCAGGACCCTCAAACTCCCAGGCCTCTGGTAGAGGATCCGAGATTGAGAAAGACACAGATCACCCATAGGGGTGAGAGGGGAATTTTTTATATATGGAAAGTAAAGGGGATGATGTATATAAGAAGTTATATGCAAGGAAAAGATAAGCCATGCAATCAATAGCAGAGATTTGCATTAAGAAAGTTCCCCCAATGCTTTTCTGTGACTTCTCACCCCATTTGCTAAGATATTTAAAAAAAAACAACAACAGAATTTTGGCCAATTTCTTAAGAATGGGAGTATGAGGATTTAGTGATAAGGTGTCCAAGGGATGAAAGTGTGAATGTTTTATCTTCTGGTTTACGGTCCCCTCTCCAGAGTTCTCCAGCATCTTTCACTTCCACCCCTTCCAGTCCCAGAGAAGGCAAATTATGGTACCAGCTGTCACTATTTAAGGGGTAATCCTTCCACTGAAAAATATTTGGAGAGTTTCTTTTCCTGGAGATACTGTATCATCCACCCCATACAGTATCTCTTTCCACACTGTTGGTGGGGAAGTTCTAATGGTTGATGTTCTAATGCTAATGTTGAGCATCTCTTTCCTTTGGGAGAAGACCTTGGACCTGATCCTATCCCGAAGAATGCAAAGGGTTCTTGGAGGGAGGGTTGTGCTCCAGACACTGTTCACTGATGTTTTCAGTCTAGATTATGGAGTGAAACTGGAGTGGGGAAGAGCAAAAGGCCTCAACCAGCAGAATTTCAAGAAATGTGTCTTCCCTGATCTTGGAATAATCATGAAGCTTCATCAAAACCCTGAGCTATTCAGAAGATGAAAAAAAAATGCTTTGAATGGTGAACCTCCCTCGGCCATAGAGAATCTGATTAACCCGGGACACAAGAACAGTCATGGCAATTGCATATCTTAGCCACCTCTTCACCTGAAGAAGCAGAAGGTGGCTCACGGCAATGAATACTGTTTAACCTAAATTTCCAAAAGGTTACATGAAATTGCAGCAGCAGCAGCTTTGTACTGTCTGGCATAGCTGTCACAGAGGTTCCTTTTTTATACCCTAGAGTCCCCAAACTGTGTCTATATTTGATGTCTGGTAGACAAGGTGCTTCCATGCCAAGCTCAAATACAAAGTTCAAGGGCATGTAAAAGCCTCCCCTAAGGCAATGCAAACATCAACCTGAGGTTCCGACTCAGAGCTGAAGAAGGATTCCCACTGTTAGTGAGAAACCCACAATTTGTTCATCAACCAGAAAAGCGAGCTTCATAATCTTTGCAACCCATAGCAATGACCGAAACAAGACTGCTATTAAAATTAGATCCATGTCCACAAGTCTCTAACCTGCAAGCCTCCTGCCCCCACCACTGTGTGATTTGATCCAAACCTGCTGGGGAATCATTATTGCCCGTACAACCATCAGATAATTAATTAAACCCCTACAAACAGGTCAGATCCAGGGCCAGAAGCAAGCATTTCTGTTGCAGAACCTTCACTGCCTGTTTTTTTTTTTTCCTGGAGATGGCAACATTAAGAGTAATAATAACAACTGGAAAACAAAATGATAATTATGATGATACTGTTTATTTACTTCCTTGCTCATTTACAAAAAAAAGCAGTTAATCTCAGTGGATAGCTCGATCATTAGTGCAAATTAATGCAGCTTGGTTGCACAGCCTGCATTTATTGGAAGAAATTAATTCTTTCAAAAGGAAAGGAAAGAAAGTCAGGCAGGAGCACATTCTCCCAGATGTTGAAATGCTCATGCAATTTGGACCATGACTTTGCATGGTTATATTTTTCGGTCTGTCTGTCTCTCTCTCCTTCCAGCATGTTTTCTGCTGTGTTTGATCTTTTCGGCTCATGGGAAGAAATACCCAAAATGACACCTAAAGGAAATATATGTCCGAACCAGAAACACAAGAAATGACCTTATACCAGATCATCCCATTATTCATTTATTCTCATGTTATTAGCACTCTCCAGATTTTTTCCCCCCAACCCTATCTGGAGAACGTAGAGGATTTGAACCTCATCAATTCTGTCTTCTGTTCAGTGCGTGGTTTTTTTTGTTTTTACTGACCATATCATTCCAAGTGTACCTGCCAATTCAAAACTGGGGTTACCTTTTAACCGAAAAGAAAAAAGGAAAGGAAAGACACCAACAACATCATTTATTTTTGATTTTGATTTTGTTTTTTTTTTTCTTCCAACAAATCAAGGCAGCTCCCTATCACGTAGGAATACACGAACGGGAAGAGGAAATTGGAAGGATGTGCATATGCTGGAAATCATTTCAAAATATATTTATGGACATTTCAAAACAATTCACGGAGCCAAAAATCAAGGAAAGGAGGAAGCTATGACTGTTCACATATGAAATCAGAGAAAGTGGGGAGAGGCTCCTTCCTTCCTTCCTTCCTTCCTTCCTTCCTTCCTTCCTTCCTTCCTTCCTTCCTTCCTTCCTTCCTTCCTTCCTTCCTTATCCTTCCTTCCTTCCTTCCTTCCTTCCTTCCTTCCTCCCTTCCTTCCTCCCTTCCTCCCTCCCTCCCTCCCTCCCTTCTCTGATCTCCTTCCTTCCTTCCTTCCTTCCTTCCTTCCTTCCTTCCTTCCTTCCTTCCTTCCTTCCTTCCTTCCTTCCTTCCTTCCTTCCTTCCTTCCTTCCTTCCTCATCATCTCCAAAGCTTTATTATTGAGCAAATTGCTCTGGGAACTATCCCAACTATTGTATAAATATGTTTAGGCAGTTTTACTGTGCAAATATTTCAGCGTAACAGATGCCCCATGTGAAAAGCAACTGCGGTGGCATATGCCAAGGTTCCAGCTTTGTAATATTACCCGAGTTTGCAGGAGACTGACAGAAGATGGCTCAGAAGCAGCAGTGGGGTTATATAGACCCAGGTTTTAAAAAGAGATTGAAAGAATAATTAGTTAGCTGCACCATCAATCCACCCATTGATAGAGAAAAATACACTTCACAAATAAGATAATGTCTAGAGCAAGATTACGGCACAATATGTGATCATTTTAAGATAGTAATTATCATCCCACAAGGTCATATTTTCTTTTCCAAGAGAGGAGGAAAAGTCCCTTTAATGCTGTGTATCATCTTTCCAACCCTCTCTTCCTTCAAGAAGATGAAAGCAGGGAGATAAATCCCTCAACCCTGTTTTATCCCAAGAACCACCCTGCAAGGTGAATCTGGCTGAGCACATCACTATCCCAAAGGCCATGAATGCATCACGCTAGACCAGTATTTTTCAAACATGCAACTTTAAGATGCATGGACTTCAACTCCCAGAATTCCCCAGCCAGTCAACACATCTTAAAGTTGCCGAGTTTGAAAAACACTGCACTAGACACTCCCCCTTATAAAATGATCAAGTAGACATAATCATGTCCCTAAATTGCTCATATTCTGTAAATGAATGCTATGGAAGCAACATCATAGCTATGTTCCCAAGACAGTATAAGACCTACTATAAAAGTTATAATAGTAGATAAAAGAAAAATCTCTCTGAGTCAAGCTCAGCCTCTGAGTTCTCTTTTTTACCAGAAAAGGAAGCAAACATTCATACTCTTTGAATGACAAGCTCACCAGGAACAAAATTTCCACCAAGAATGGGGGGAATGGGGGGACTTTGGAGGATCAGAGCTGAGGCTTCAGAAAGTGCAAAAACCTTCTGAAAAGCATCAGGAAGAGTTGCAAAAATTCATCCCATCCAGCCGCCTGGTTGCAAATGGCTTCCATTTGCACCAACATAGCCCTAGTTTCACCTATCTCTTCTGAAAAGGGCTCAGATCACCCTAGGCGTTTCTTGGAATTGAGAGGGGAAACCAAAGAATGCAGAAAGGGATAGGAATAGAAAGGAAATGGTTTCTCGAGGTTTACTGTGACATCAAGAACTATACATTCAAAATAAATAGAAGTTCTTCAGTTTCATGATATCTAGTCACACTATTTAGACACTTTCCCAAAGAACAGAAATCCAAAACGGGATTCCTTAGGGAAGAGAACATGTCAACAGTTTTCTTCCCATTGCCCAGCAGCCTTTGAAAACAAGGCACCAGCTCAAGGTAAATACGAATTTTAATTTCCAGCTGCAGGAGACTCACTCGTCGTCCTGAGGACCATCGGCACATTTTGCACTCTGAGAGTATACTGAGAGCATTCTCACAGAATGCTTGCCATGGTGAGGGTAGCCAAGTCAGAGACCCGTTAGCCAGAAGGCAAACTACTGACTGGTTTCTCAACCTCTGCTTTGCCCTTCCAGGATTCTCTGTCCTAGCTCTAACTCCCAGTTGTCTTCCTAGGCAGGTGGGTGCCTTCCAAACAAAGCACATAGGACACATTGCAACAAAAACCTGCAGATTGAGATTGGCCCAGACCATCCAAAGATACTTTTCTCTATATATTCTCAGCATGCACACTTGTGCTTCATAACATCCATCCTGAACATTTGGGGAATATTTGGGAAGCTGGCCATTACTTAATGACATTCCATTGGTTGCAATCAAGATGTTCATTTACTGTTGCTTTGTAAAATGTTTTCCCTCCTCTGCATCTCCAATTTTTATCTGCAGTGTTGGGTTCCCAGAAGACAGTGACTTCATTCCCTCCTAGAGTAGTTGTACCAAATGCTTATGAGTAAGCCATTAGACTCAACAAGAAGAGAGGGAGGGAAGCATGATGGATGGATGGATGGATGGATGGATGGATGGATGGATGGATGGAAGGAAGGAAGGAAGGAAGGAAGGAAGGAAGGAAGGAAGGAAGGAAGGAAGGAAGGAAGGAAAGCATAGAGGAATTCATGAGCTGCCTGCCAGCCCTGTCATAGATTTTTTTTTTTTTTGACTAGCTTATAACCTGTCATAAGATGTGTAACTTCCTCTGCAAAGATGACTCACAGATACTGCAATGTGATGTCAAAAAGAGTACCTTGGCCTCAAGATTGACAATGTTACCGGGGGGAAAAAAAAATTGGGAACCAGTCTGGAAGCTGAGATGTTTAAGCCCCTCTCCATTTTGTGGAAGACAAAAGCCCTTCCAGTTTTATAATAGCGATTCCTGGGTTGCAGACAAAATCAAGCATGGTTTCCCATGCCACAATCAATTAGAGATTGTTTTAACTCTGCCTAAATCAGCTGGCCTAGTTTGAAATTAGTACTATGCCAAAAATCATGGTTAAAATACCCCCATGGCTAGGTTCGCACACTGTGTTAAATCAAATCCCCCAAAGCATGTAATAGTTTTAGCATGGTGTGTGAACACGGTCACATGCCTGCTTTTCCCACCACCATTTTTGCTTCATTTCTGTCCCTGCCAAAGTCTTCCTCCTCTTCCTCATTCTATGGCAGGCTTCCACTCTACTACTCCTGGAGGAATTTTCGGTATCCGTGTGAAAGGTATATGACTATATTCTTATTTTGTCTTTCTTTTCTATTTTTCTTTCTTCTTTTCTTTTCTGCACTTTCTACTTTTTCCTTTTATTCTTTTTTGCTTGTTTGTTTGTATTCGTTTTTATCTTTCTAACTGTGACTTTTAATAAAATTACAATAAAAAAAGAACTGCCTTTTTTTCTTATTATCCAACGAGAAGGGAATGGAATTCAACATTTGCTTTTACATTGATCCTGTGTATATTTAGTGCATCCTTGAAGGTACAAGGAACCCAGGTGGCAAGTGAGTTGACCGAGCTGTCCTGAATCAAAGCAATATCTTCCACCTTTGCACATAAAGGGAGCAAATTTCCATTAAGATGACATCTCCCATCGTTTTATGACAATGCTAACTTTGTTGACCCACCACGAGCTGGAAGATTAACCATAAAAGAGAAAGCAAGATTCTGTTTAATGCCGCATACAATGTCAGGAGATTTGATGCCAGGTCACTTCACAGTATAAGGTGGCCTTTAAAATGGGTGCTACTCCTTTTCAGAGGCTTCTGCTACATGATCTAGTTGCTAAAAGAGTAAAGCCAAAAAGAAGGGGAGGGGGAGAACTTTTACTTTTGTGGTGTTCTTCCAAGTCCTGTTTGAGGAAGCAGAATTTGTGCAAAAGAAATGTACATTCATTACCCACAAGATACAAAATCCTTAAGCCTTGCTATTGAACGGTTGTGAGTCAAATAAATCGCATGGCTCATGGCAGAAAGGATGTGTGTGTATATAATACTGCACTGATGAAAATAAAGGAATTGAATTTGCTAGCATGGGCAATACTTCCCGGGGGTGGGGTGGGGGGTATTAGGCAAAACTCCAAGATGCACGCTGAAGAAACCTGAACGGGTCCATGCAAACTTTGGGGCACCTGAAGGAACTCAGGAAGTCTACTGTGAGAAGAAGGAGCGTGCAACACAATGCAGAATGACAGTGTGTGGTTCTGCAGATCAGCAGTCCCCCACCTCCTGATGAGCTCCCAGAACTCCCCAGCCAGCATGGCCACTGCTGAGAATTCTGGGAGTTGAAATCCACACATCAGGAGAACGCCCAGGAGGCAAAGCAAAGGATTAAAAAAGGGAAGGGGTAAAAAAACGCTCAGAAAGAGGGACAAGCTGGTCATTTCCTTCTGGAACTAGACAGCCTCCCGGAATATGCCATGATGAGGCAGGAAAGGATCTATGTATAACAAGCCGCAGAAAGATCTCTGCAACAGACAGCTGGTAAGAAAACTGTCTCCAAGCTGTCTCCTCACACTTGGTTTCTAGGCTCTGTCTGGCGCCTGGAGAAACTGGCAGTTATAGGAAATTGGGAAGAGGAGACAAAGGAGGGGGAGGAAGAAATGGAGGGGGAAAAGTTAAAGATGCTTGCAATTTATTAAGGGGGCACTTTGGCAAAAAGGTAATGGTTTGCTTAAATCCCTCCACTTGAAAAAATATAATCTGCCTCGCCTAACGCATCTGTATGCAACCCAGCCGGATTTTGCTTTTGCCTTCCCAGCACCTGAAGCTTACTCAGTCAGGTAGCAAGTCCTTGTTTAGCAACCATGATTAGGACCAGCAACTTGGTTGTTAAGTGGAGCGGTCAATAAGTGAAGCTGCAACTGTGCTTATGATCTTACTTCAGCTTCCCTTTGTTTTACAGACCTGCGAAGGTTGTAAATGCGAGAACTGTTCACAATGTTACTTTTTCATCACCGTCATAACTGCAAACAGTCACTAAACAAGGCAGCCGCTAAATGTGGACTACCTGTATAGGTTTTGCCGGTCCTGTTGTTTTTGAGATGGACCCCTAGAAAAACCATAGTATCCTTTACTTCTAGCTTCTGTTTCCGCAATAGCTTTGAGCCACACCATTCCTCTTTCGTAGGAGTCAAGCAAGTCTAAATAGACCAGTATTAGAAGCAACTCAGTTGATAAGTTTCAGGGAGGGGTGAACAAGCTTCTGAATCCAGTAGAAGTCATCTCCAGGATGAAGTTCAACAGAGAAGGAGAAGAGAGAGAGAGGTGGACTCAGTGACAAATCCCAGAGTAGTACCAACACCAGTCCAATTGGTTGTTGCAGTTTACATCAGTGCACATGATGGAATAGTATCCCAAACACACTTGAGTAGAGCAGGATAACTCTCCACCCCACCTTTCTCCTCCAATACTTTTTTGCTGCTTCTTCCTTCAGACCTGATGCCCAAGACCACCCTACTTTGCCTAATGCTTTCAATGCTTTCAATGTTGTCAGTTAATATTTGGTGACAGTTCTGCCATGAGATCATCAAATGGCAGGTTACATGGTTTCCTGGCATTTCAGCCCTACGTTTTTTCTTAAGAACTGTTGTGAAGCCAGGAATAGAAGAGTAGCAATTGGGGAAGAACAGAAAAGCTGCTTGTAGGCCGATGCAAAACAACCCCATGCCAGATTTTAACAAGACCGATTGACCTAGGAGAAAACATGAAGATCACAAGGGATCCACAGCTGGCAACAAGGACTTCTTGCACCCAAGAGAGGAACTTGAAGCTTCCAAATCATACAGATAGCAAGTGGGGAAGATGTTGGCTAACCCTCTGTGCTTTAATAAAGAATTCTGTTTCTAAAACCCAGAAAGAACATTAAATCTCAATCCAGCATGCCAATCTGCCTTTACACAGTGTTAAAAAAGTCATTAACACCTCCTTGGAGGATGGAGCTAGCAGGCGAGCTGTGGCGGACAGATCTTCCCAGGGGAGAAAGAGGGAGAAGCTAAGCCAAGCAGCAGCAGAAATTCTCAGTCAGAGCAGGCAGCCTTGTCCTCAAACCCAACAGAAACTACATTTGTGGGTGGCCAGAATCACAAGCAGAGAGAATAAAAGGAAGGGGAAAAGGTGAACAAATTCCTAGAGTTATCGACTTTGCCCCCAGGGCAAACCATTTCCCAAAATGCTCACGGGACAAAATGGTTCGGTTCGGATAGCGCTGTAAACCACGAAGCAAAAATGGTGGTGGGAAAAACAGGCATGAAGGTATGTCTGAAGAAGGGAGCAAAGGGAAGCTGAAACACCGAGGATACCGAACAATCAAAAATGAAGCAAATTACAGTGATCGCTTGGTCTACCTTATACTGGGTATATGAGATCCTGCTAAATCTTTCCAACTACAGCACTCTTCTGCTTAGATTCCTCCAGCCAATAACGGCGCATCACTTCATGAGGCAATCTGCAAGGAAATTCTGAGAAGGCAGCCAAGATACGTGAGAATTCGCTATCTATACACCCAACCACTATTCTTCCATTGAAACCATGCTGGAAAGCTGCTTGAATTAAGGGAGGGAGGGATCTCTCTCTCTCTCTCTCTCTCTCTCTCTCTCTCGTTGATACGTTGCTGTGTACGGATGTCTGGAAAACTGGATGTGTGCATTGGGGGAGAAGCGGAAGAAGGATCTATCCATCCACAGTTCTTGAATCCTGATCTTTAGAAAACTGAGGCCCAGATAATTCGAGGTGGGGAAGTTTTGCAGACAGCAAAACGCTATTCAACTTCTCGGAGTTTATCTTCTTTCCTTCTTGCTTTAACTCACCAAGGTGCAGCAGAGAAGGTTCACTCCAGTGCCTTGGGCTTTTTTTCCAGAACCTGCTTTTCTTCTCTTTCAGGCTCTGCACAGACACGCAGGCGTATGCCTTCTCTTTCCAACCCACAGAAGCCACGCTGATTGAAAGGCCTGGAGAGGTGCGCACGAGCAGAAGCCTCCCCCCTCCTGGGGCTGAGGAGCATATCCATGAAACGCATCACCTCTTTCAAAGCTCAGCCATTTCCAGAAGCCTACGTCTGCCTTTCTTCTCCAAATCCCAACATTTCAAAAGGCAGGCTGAGCGTGTGTGCCGTCAAGAACAAGCTGTTTCAGGGGAAGCTTGGAATGGGATCCATGTGAGGGAAGGGAATGAGAACAATGTTTCAAACATGTCTTTCTAAAGCTAGAGTGGGCAGACATATCCAAGTGCTGCTGCCAGCCAACGGAGCCAACCTCAGAGTATATTATTGCTGTTATGAATACAATTTAGCTCAAAGTTCAGCTTCACTCTAGAACATCTGGGCCGGGGTTCGACATCCCCCATTTGTTCTCCTAGCAGAGATGTTTTGACCAATTACAAGTTTAATTACAGATAAAAGGCATCCCTCCCCCACTTTGTGCCTCCCATGTATGGCCACCAGATGTGCTGGGATTTCAACCCCAAATCCTCACCCAGCATGGCCATTGGTTTGTACATCACAGAGCAGTACTTGGGCTGTAATAGATTGGAAATCAGTCAATGGCACAAGCCAGCTATTGCCTTCAGCCATGGCACATTCATGGGGATTCTTGGAATCGTCAGCCCAACACATCTGGAGAGCACCAAGTGGAACCAGATGAATTATTGCAATGTTCTTTGGTCTGTGGTTGTCAACCCGCCAGCTTTGGGAAGCCAAAATGTTTTAGTCTTGACTCAGTGCCCACAGCAAAGGCAATCTGATATATATTGCCTTTAAATTGGGGGCTTATATTTAATTATTATGCCTAAGTAATGTAGGCCATGAATTTATCTATAGACAGCCTTGATTGTCTGAAGTAAAAACTATCTAATCCAACATCACAATTGGCACAATTACCAACCAAAGGTTTTCAGGAAGAAAGCATCTGAATTCCACTGCCTTTGAATCTGGAGTTTTATATAAAACCACAAATGAGTTGTACACATTCACCAAGAAGTTCTGTAGGAGTTTGAATGGTCATCCTTCGCAGCTACATCTTGTAGCTGTTTAACCCCATGTTGTTACTCGTGTGTAGAACCAGCTGACTGCTCCTTCTTGTCCATGTAGGAGATTCAGACAAAGTTCAAGGGCCAACCTTCATGATACGCTACGCTGAGATTTTGGCAATTTTGCAGATGAGCAGAAATACCTCAGCTTGTTCAGTAAGTCTCTGCTGGGTGTGTGTGTGTGTTTACCCCATTTCTGCTGGCAATATTCAGAACATAGACAGAGGAGGAAGAGGAGGTACCAGAAATAATCTAAAATAATGAATTCATAGGGGAAAAAAAACTTGATTGAAGCAAGCCTAAAATGTGTAAAACAACAAGTCGTGATTTTAAATGGTGCTTTCTTGCAACAAGCCACCACAAGTTATTTTTCTCACAGATCAAAGTATGCTACAAAAACCAGGCACATAGCAGCTTCATGCTATGGATGAAGCAGATTAATTATGGATGGGGCAGATTAATTATGGATGGAGTGGATTAATGTTTTTTACATATTGTGTTCTTCTGCCCCACTCCACAGAGACTGACACTTGGGTCAAAATGCATTCGAACTTTGCTTTTTCCAAAGATTGCCCTTCGATTCTGCATGGTCTCAAGTTCCTCCTCTCCTTAGCTTTGCTTCAATTCCTCTCCCAGGTAGGTCCTGACAATCTCAGCTCAGTTCTGACATAACTCGTAGGGAAGGCAGAAAGAGAAATGTTCTAGGGCTTTTTATACCAGGAGATGACAGACAGTTGGTCACGTCATCCCTCAAGCTACTGCTGTGCTTTTTTTTCCCTGCCCATTTTCCCACCATCCTGGAGGAGAAGGGAAATAAATGAATTGTGATTCCCCCTCCCAAGGAAGCATACCAGTAATGAGAATGGAAAAGTCTTCTCAGCTCCACCACTGGGATCTAATGGTTGAAGAGGTCCTATCTTGCCCCAGTTTCCAGGCAGGAAGCAACAACTGAGCCTCAGTGGCAGTTCTCCCTTTGCTATTTCTGCCTGCTGCCACTGTCACTGCTCCTCCGGGCCAGGCCAGGCACTTGTCATTCCTGTACAGTCTGGTGCTGACTTCTGAGTCTCATCCTGTCATGGGAACGAGGTCGCCAAGTTCAAATAATTAATTTTGACGACAGAGAGAAAGCTGACAAGCTCACGGCAGACATGAATGATGATGAATCTCGAGGACAGAACAGGCCGTACACATGACTTAATCACACAGAATGGGTCTTTGGGGGGCACTTATCTAGGACAAGGACTTTCCAAACAATGCCCCTTGTGGTCTAAATACTGCACAGTGCTGGAACAACCCAGGATGGCAAGCCATGGATGTGATTCATTTCAGGTTCAGCCTTAGTAAGCCTGTCTTCTTCCCCCTTCATTCACAACAGAGAGTGCCCAAACATCTGGAGATACCCTCCAGATGGGGTGGGGCTTTAATTTATATACCTGGGAGATGGAGTCCCAAGCTGAGGATGAAGTCAGCTCTTTTCAACCTGGACATTTAACCAGCTCCATAGATTGCTCTGTGCCATAACCTTTAAGCGTATACATAAAATGGGGGGTGGGGGTTCCTCCTTAACCTGGAAACTGCCGCACAGAGTTTGACTATCTTTGGGCAGTTACAGGCAACTGAAATTTACTTCACCAGGAAGAGTAACCAAGGGCTGCAGGGTTGAAGATGGGGATTTCCAGCTGTTTCAAATGGCCCCTCTGTTTTTCAAGACTTGGCCAGCAAAGTTCAGTTTCTTGAGAACTCTAGGCGTTGCCCCACACAGGATTTGGGTAGGCATGTTCTCCATGGGTTGTCCACCCTTAACTTAGAGAGGTTGTCTCTTGAGCAGTTTGAAGATTTGCAGAAAGGAAATGTGAAAAAGAGCAGTGACACATTTCACCAAGGATGCCAACGGGGGTGTGTACGCACTGGAGGGAAGAGAGATGGTGCCAGGCAAAACTGTTTCAAAGTGTTTAATATATTCGCAGGAATAATGCTATAATGCCTCTTACTGAGAGACTAACACGAAGGTATTAGCATAACTAGTGTCCCTGTCAAGAAACAACACTTTAAAAGACAAATAAAAACTTCCTTCAAGCAAGGATGCTTTTAATGTCATCTTTATCCTGCTTTTGAAAATGAAGGGAAAGAGAAGAAGTTGTTCTCGTTCTTTCTCTCTCTCTCTCTCTCTCTCTCTCACACACACACACACACACACACACCTCTTGTTAGTGGAACTTTATGGACATCAGTGAATGTATTCAGAATTTTTTCTTAAGCAGAGTTGGAGGAATGTAAGAGAACAACAGTGTCCCTGGAAGATCACAGTTTTTTTTTAAAAAAAAAAGATTTCTGCCCCATTCTAGTGTCATGCAAAGGAGGAAGTAGTTTTCTATTCTCTCCTTTCCATCAGTTTTAAATCCCTAGGTAGTCACCTTCTCCTGAAGCAAAGGCACATTTCCATCTCTGAGAATTTCTCCAAATTATCTTCTCCTTTGTGTCAAGATGGGACAAATTACAATTGTCACTGTTGGGTAGAATTTCTGTGATTAAGATGAATGTTTTACCTGGAATGTTATTTTTGTTTCAGACAATACCTGTTTTGACAACTGATGCACCATTTAAACAACGGCAGAAGGATATATCTAAATTTGTATGGAGGGGGAAAAAACCACGAGTTCAGTACAAGGTACAAGATACAAAGGAAAGAGGAGAATTGGGTTTGAAATTATATTGGCTGTTGTTTAGTTTGGATGAAAGAGTGGGCGTTGTTAAGAAATAGAAAGTTATTGGATTTAGAAGGTCACAATCTGAGATTTGGGTGGCATGGTATCTATGGTGTGATAAAACTAAGGTGCATGTAGATTTTAAAAATCATTATATCAGATGGGCTATTCTTAGAGTATGAAATAAATATAAATTTAGGTTTTGTCTGAAAACACCTTTGTGGCTTTCAGAGCAATAAGCATTTTATAGATGAGGAACAATAAGTAAACCTAATTGGCTAACTTACCGTGATGTACTAGAATTTTTTCAATGGGATTGTAAAATGAAATCAAGAGAAGATTTGACAACTGAATGATATGTCAATGTTTTTCTTATATACAGTTATCAGAAAGGTTTAAAGTGGATAAAAGATTTTATGGTTTTGAACAAAGTAAGACTGAGCTTGAAATAGAATTGTGTACTCATGATGACCATGTTATTGCTAAAATGTATAAAGTTTTGCTGAAATACGAGACAGAAGAAGAAGAAGTGAAATAATGTATGATAAAATGGGCTAAAAATTTTGGCTGTAATATACAAATGGATCAATGGGAAAATGGAGGGATGGTTGGTGAAGATGATGGAACGTGCAAAGATGGCTAAATTAACTTCCTTAATCAGATAAAAGGCAACACCACTTTTATGGATGACTGGAAAGCCCTTATAGACTTTTTGCATGAAATGGGAAAAATGTGGTTATGATGTGTGGTTTTGATGTTTAGAAAAAAAACTGGACAATAGAAAAAAGTGAGAGTTAATTTTGTAATTGTACTTGCTGCAAAAAGGAATTCTTTTTTTTTATTTTCCTTTTTTTTGGTTCTCTCTTTCTGCACTGTTTCTTCCCTTTTTCTTCTCTTCTTCTTTCTTTGCATCTTTTCCTCTTTATCAGTTTGTGTTCGTTTTTATGTTCTTTGAAAAACTTTTAATAAAATTTATATTAGAAAAACAAATTATCTTCTTTGAAAGAAAATAGACTTACATCAAATGGAACAAGAACGGGTAGGGAAAATAAGTTGTTTGTGGGTTTTTTCTTTCATTCCTCTTGCTGATTTCAGAGCACTATAGCTTGTTTTAGATTAAGGGAATTATAACCTGCATCATACTGCTATAGAATGTTATTTGCTTTCTGGAAATGTGATTTTCATTAAGCGGTACAATTCTCCTTGGAGCAAAATTATTTAGAAGGCTTAAATTACCTCTAGTAATACATGAGAAGAAAACAATTAGACAATCGTTCAAACACACTTTTCCCCCCCCAAAATGGTGGCTGGTCAGCAACATCACTGTGAGGTTTAACAGTAGTGTGTATCCTCCCTCCTTTAAAAAAAAATTAGTTGGTGTTTGGGGAGCGTTGTAGGAAATGCTAGTGACGGTGATCTGTGGTCAGTTGGAATGAAATCCCTGTGACTGAAGTCAACTTTACTGGGACAAAGTTCAAAGCCCCTGAAGATGGAGTGTGGAGTAATAAAAGGAAAGGCAATAACTATAAAGCAGATGCTGGATGAGTATGTGCTAGGGAGAGGAAACATCTTGGTGGATTTTAAGGAATGTCTGGAGGAAGAAGGAAGTTGGAGGATTTGTGACCTGGGCTTCCAAGAAGGAAGGTGGGAGATAGAAGTGTGGAGAAAGAGGATATTGGGTGTGTTAGGGGGAAATATAAGTGAAAAGTAGATTGGGAAGGGTAGCATGGTTGAGTGTGGGGTGTGCTTTTGGGAAGGGAGGTATTGCTCCTGATAGCAAATAGAGAGAATGGTTGGTTCCCTCTTTTTCATTATGTGGAATGGCTAAAAAGTATGGGTGGGGGACATCTCTGCATCATTGGGTGGTGGAAGAAGGAACAGATTTTGCTGCATTCTTATTGAGGCACCCTTGCTACTTCAGTCATCACATTGATTAATATGAAGGACTGTAGTGTAGGTTGATCTGTCCCTCAAGGTTGCTGTTTTTTTTTTTTAAATAATGTTGTAATGTTGTTCTTTGACTATGACTAATGGTGCTTTGCTTTTAGGATTTATAATATGTTTTTAGCTATTGATTATTTAATGTAAAATGTCTAGAATGGGCAGGTAGAAATATTAGTTAAAATATATATATATTATAATTCCATTCCTGCCACCAAGGAGGTACAGGTTGTGGATTTACTACATTAATATCACCACTTTCAGCCAAAATTGGTTCTTGGTTAAAACACACAGAAATAGACTATGTTACAGATATGTGGAGAATTAAGGGCACTCTTTGTCCAGTCATTATTAGGGCTAATAAATCAGGGTTGCAAATATTTAAATGAGCATGAGATGTTCTGTATTCCTTGGCTACCATCAAGTGAATTTTTGTAGCCCATATAAGGTAGCCTTGTGTTGACAGTTGAGGCTTCCCAGAATCTTCCCTTTGCAGGGAGAAGATCAGGAGGTAAAACTGGGGAAGGGGGAGAGATTGCTTGGTCTTGATGACTCAAGTTTACTTTTAAATGAAAGAATACTGGTTTCTGGCATTTTGGTCCATGTATGGGTTGAAATGGGAATGCTTCATTCATGTGAAAATAGTTGGGCGGAAGGGCAGAGAAAAAGCCAAGATGTGTTCATGGGAAGGAAGGCCCTGGGCAGACTGGAGAGGTGCCCAGTGAGACAAGCCATATTGACATATGGGGGGCATCTCAGAGCAGTAGGGAAGGGAAAGTGTGAGAAACATCAGGGGTGGTGGAAGGTTCTGCATTGGAACAGCAGCTAAGGGGAGCAATGGAAGACTGGAAAACATGTCAGCCAGCCAGCCAGTAGGAGATGCCATGTTAGAAGCTGCTAAGGGGAAGAGCCTTGCCCTACTCCTCCTGTCTGGATTTTGTTTCATCTAAAACCTGAAAGTCCCAAGGCTTTCTGATTTACAGTTCTGCCGAGTCCTAAAATAGTTCGGCAGAACCTCTGAAATGGGAAATAGTTCCCTTCCAGGTTTGAAAGACAACATCTCCCCCATTTCGTGCCACGCGCACCTCTACTCATTATTTCTGCAATGGAAAACACAAAGGAATCGATACTTTTTGTCATTAAGCCTGTCGTCCCCTGCCCTGCACTCCCCCACCCCCACCCCTCCGTGCCATAATCTTTGCTGTCATTTGAGTTTTAATTGTGTTGTTTCCTCTTGTGTGCAGAAGTAAATCTTATCTGTTTGGGATTAAAATTCAATGAAGGTCAAGGCGGTTGGAAAATTTACCAGCCAGCTGCAATTAATGTTTCTTTTGCCTTTGATAAATTGGAACGCTTCCCTACAATAGAAGTGAAGTGGATTTCAGAAGCCGTAATTCTTCCATTAACTCAACGATTTCCTTAGCATGATAGAACAACCTGTCACTTCCCAGTTTGTCATCTGTCATTTCAAGGTCCTGGGCATATGTCTGATATGTTTTATGATGATTATTTGGGCTTCTTGTGTCAAAACATTTAAAACCACTAATTAGTCTTCCCGTGCAAAGTGCTGGATTAAACAAAATGTGCCGTTCAACCATCTTGTTGCTTCGTATCCCCCCACCTGCTTAATTATTGTTTCAGTCATTGTAAATACTCACTAAGGGTTTTTTTTAGGATGTTTTGTCCCTCACTTCTGAGACAAAAGTAGATTAGAATCCCTTAAGAGGATTCCTCAAGTTGCCCATCAAACATGTGTGTGACAGGATGAGCTAATTCAAGGACTGCTACTTGAACTCTACTGCATTTCTCTTGTTTTTCCATCACACACACAGGGATGGAGGGAGGGAGGGAGGGAGTCATATGAAATCTTCTCCCTGATTACTGTATTTTTCCATCTATAAGACAATACTTTTTTCTAAAATCCTTATGCTAAAAATTGAAGGGCATCTCATTCAAGGAAGTCAGCCGAGGAGAGAACCGTGTGGTTGCAAAACTGCCCATACTTTGTCTCTGCAGACAGGCTTCCTCCTGTTGCTAGCCTCCAATCACGAGTGAAATAGCTTGTCTCCCAAACAGACTTCCTCCAATCACGAGCCTGATGTAACTGATGTCAGCTGATGCTAACAAACCAATTAGAGGGAGGCTGTTTGCAGAGACAAGCTATCGGCAGTTTCACTCATGACTGAATGTAATCAGTTATGCAAAAGAGCCTGGAAATAGAGCTGCAGAGAGACGGTTTGGACCTCCTCCCACCGAGTGTATCAGGTAAATGTTAACTAATTACTAAATAAAAATGTGTTCTGCACTATCTTTAAAATATTGATTTCTTAATTTTGGGTTGGAAAAGTGGGGGTCGTCTTGTACATGGGGCGTCTTATTGATGGAAAAATACGGTAATTTGGCCAAATACCCATTCAAAACCTTTTCAGCACCAAAGACAGCTCCTATGCCTACCTAGTTCCTTTCCATCCATTCCTTCGAATCCATTTCCCTCTCTTGGTTTGCTAGTTAGTTTAATTGTGTTTTAGCAACTTTTCCTTCCATTTAAACTTTGACTAGTTAGCTAAGTTTCCCTTACCCATGGAAGGATTGTTAATCTCTTCAAAAGCAGGATGAATATACCTGAAACAGAGGAGCAACGGCATTACCTACTGCCTGGGGACCTCATAACTACGTTCAAGAATATTATACTCCACTCATGAGGCTTCCATCAAAATGACTTTCACTTTAGGGGGAAAACGAAAGCCATTTTTCCCCATCAAAACAGTTTTTTTCTCCTTGTTTTAATGGCATTAATGATTATGATTGTTTTGATAGCCCTGTTGCATGTTGTCCAGAGCTGTTAAGGAAGAGGTAGCATATATATTTTCTAAATGAATAAATAAATCAGAAAGAGAGAATAGATGCAGAAAATATTGACACTGCATTATTGGGAATTAGGATGTGCATGAAGAAAACGTGGTTTCTTTCAAATCCATATTAAACATGCATTCTGGAAATTCTGCCAACTGTTCCAGGTTCTCTGTGGCTTGGTAGAACCCAAACCAGGGACATTTTGATTATTTCACATTTCAGCCTACGTAAAGTCTGTAGGTAGTTAGTACAATGAGCAGGGCAAGGTTGGTGAACCTAACCTGTCTCCCTCCTCTTCTTCTTCTGCATGATCTCTCCATCAGCCCACTAGCCTCCCTGGCTTCCACACTTCCATTCCCAGAATGTCTTTTCTATACAGCACACCTCCTCAACTGTCTTCCCACTGATTTCCTTGGCTTTAAGTGTACATCACCCACCCATTGCTTGATCTTTCCATGCCTTTCTTCCCTACTCCCCTTAGCTGCTAAAAATATCCTGTTTTTTTTCCTTCTGTTCCCACCCAAAATATTTCTGCCCTACCATTCAGAGAGGGACCACCCAAAAGTTACTGTTCTGTGCAAGGAACAGTTTGTGTAGGGGTGTTTTGTACCACTCTACTGGAAATGAATTTATGCTGCTGTGGAAAGCTGACTCCCTCTCAACTACCCAGCAGAAACATCTTATACAGGGGTGTGGAGTACCAATTTTAATGGATCGCTCTAGCTTGCTTTCTGAAGAATGCCACTCAAAAATCTTCCGTTTTGAAAGGCTGTCTACACAGTCCTAGAAAGCCTGCACAGCAGTAAGTAGCCACTTAAGAAGCCATAAACAATGCGAGAAATCTTGAAATGATAAAGCTTCCACTCCCAGAATGTGGGAACCACCGATTTGTTTTCTTTTCAGAGTGAACAGTGAGAATGGCAGCAGAACTGACACTTGTTTGATGGGAACAATCAAACTTTGGTTAGCACCATGCATTTGGTAAGCATTTGCCTTGACTGTATGCAGGGTGGGAAAAAAGCACTCTGGTAGCAACAAAGTCTTCAGTCCACATAGTATGGTTCCTACAAGACATTTGACCACAAACGTTTGCCCCATTTCTCCTCTACTATTCTGCTCTGCCCTCCAGATTACATCTCTCCAAATTCCTGCAGGCCACACTGAGCTGCTTTTGACATGAAGAAGTTGGTTATACGGTACCTAAAGCTCAAAATTCATCTGTAGAGTTCTTCTGCAGATGAACTCAATACAAATCAAAAGGAACATCCCCAAATCCTATTGGTATAGTACTTCAGAAAGAGCCTAACCAACACATTGAAAGACAAGAAAATGGATGTCCTTGTTTAAATATGTTATTCTTCAGTGAACCATGCAAAATATTTTAATCATGCAAAAATAATTCATTTTTCTACAGCTTTCTTTCCCCCTGCAAAGCAGGCTTTTTGGCTCTCTCCCTTCTCCATCTTCCCTATCTCAAGAGGTCCATCCTGAGGTCTCCCCTTGGGATTGAAGGGAAATGTGGGAAGCTGCAGATGGCTAGAGAGAGGATTCTACAACGTAAAACAGGACACTCACTCACAAACCTCAGCCTTTCAATAATTTATTGAAGTACAGAAACACCTTAGCCCAGACATCAAAATTCCACCAATGTTGTTGCTTGGCTTTGGAAACAAAATAAAAAATGACCCCAAAAGATGCAGAAGAAATGTTCAGCTCATTACAAATGTCATCCATCTAACCCTAACCCTGTCCCTAAGGACAGATCACAGTAATGTACAGTTGAGGATTCCAGAATCAAAGCAGGCAATGCGCTACAGAACCCCACAGAACAACCGTCATCAATCACACCCATGTTTTAATAAACAAGACCTCCAACCATAGCTGGACCCCAAATGAGCCACATGACTAACTAGGAAAGGCTGTAGAGTTTGCAGATGGCAGGCTGTCTCTTGTTACCCATTTACCATCCTGGGTGGTAAAAAGAAAGGAAGAAGCCACTCACCATGACAGACACATGTACAATGTGCATCTGTTCATCCACAATTTCTGAAGGCTCTTGCAGGCTTGGTGGTGTGGCCCGGGAAAGTTGCTCAGCACTGCTCATGGACACGTGGAAGTAGAGGGTGCCGTTTTCCAGCCATTGCTGCTTCCAGTGCACTAATGAAAGGTCCGATACTGTTCCTGACATTTCTGCAAGAAGATAAATGTAACTATGGCTTAGTATTTATATATTGCTCAAAGTGCTCCGTGGTTAATCTCACAGCCATTCTTCATCATTCTGAACTGCAATTTCAATTTTAAGCTTGCACGGTTTGCATTGGTCACCCATTCCCCCTTTCTTATCTCGTCCATATTTTTCTCCTCCATGATCTTGCCCTGCAAAACCCTTGGAGGGAAGACCTTGTCTATTTTGACTCCTAAAACGTTGACGTGCTGACCTGCTAGAAAAATTGGAACCAATTATAATTAGAATCAATGCAACAACTGGCATTATTATCATCATCTCATCCTCTAATAAAGGAGCTAACGCTGAGAAAGGCAGAGAAAAAAGCCTACATTGAAATGGGGAATTATATTCTTTCCTACTTGTGAATCTCATCAGGCACCTACTGGGACCAATTGTATTGGCCAGTTTGGGGATAATGAAAAACCATTCCCTGTTATATTACTGAAACTTTTGCTTCTACAAGAACAGAGGGTTTCGCTTCTCATTAGCCAGAATACCCTTTGATATCTAAACAAAGGGGACCATTGCTTGTTTAAACTCTACTGAATGAAAATCCAACAGAAGTCCGTGTATTCCCATTATGCCTGAATCAAGCAAAAGGGTGGAACACAACTTTAAATCAAAGCAAGTCCTTCTCTTGCCTGGATGTTTCACTTTCAAAACTGATTTCAGAGGAGTTGGTGAATATTGATCAGTTACTCCGATTCTACATTATTTATATTAACTATATAATCCTGTCTGATTTAGAGACAACTAGCGATTAACTGCACAAAAGGAGGAATATCCAGGTCATATGGGCAAAAAACAGTTTCTCCTTCCAGAGGGAGCACCTACACACTCTTAAAAAAACACTCAGATGCTTTGAAAAAAATAGCTCCATTCCATGTCTTCTACCTACAGTACCTGTGGCTAGAAAATTACAGAGTCCTTGGGAAAGACACACAAACAAGGAGACAACAAGCTTCAGTGCTCCAATGTTGAAAAATTCTGCTAAGGTCTAGATCCCACAGTCTTTTTGCTCCAAAACCAGAAGGGTCCCCCCCCCCCACTTTCCTCTATAGAAATATTTGCACCCTTGCTACATGCTATTCTGCCCATCGGCTCTGATCCTCTTTTGCACCTTTCTTTAAAATTATTACTTTGCTTAAGCTGCTGGAACAGAAGCCAACATAGAAAATCAGAGGCTTTTGCAAAGGGTTTAGCTCACCTGCCCGTCAGACTGCTTTCTTCCCTCCCCATTCCAGACTCAAAACTCTCCCCCACCCTCTCTACAATTGATTGAAAACTAAGGTGTCATTTTTGCTCTTGGAAAAATTCAAGGTTGAAATAGTCCATCATACTCCCTTACTTGGCACAATGGCTAATTATTTTATTGACATCTCCAAGACAGAAGCATTATAATTAGAATCCCCAAGGAGGACAGTTGGTGGCCCTAGGCACTGATTATATTCCTAGCAACAAAGAAGGCATGCAGTGCCTGTCTCTAGTGACCATCTCTGAATCTTCTGGGAGAACAGAGAAATAGGTCCTTATTAACAACACTTAACTTCTATTCATTTGCAATGGGTGCTGGCAACTTGATCCAGCCTGAATGTGGCATTTGCTAGCTTCAAATGTATCAGTGCTGCCAGCTCTGTAACTTCTCTCAAGGGTCGTCCAGTTCCATAACTTTTGTGTGAGACCAGCTGCTTTGGGTTCCCACCAACTATAATCTCATCAATCACCCTAGTTGTTGCTATTTAAATTTTTCTCATTCCAGCAGATCATGGTAGAAGCTGTAAATAAGGATTAGGGTCAAAGCTCACTTTTTTCTTCCTCCTCCCCTTCTGGGTCTGACAGTTAGACTGCAAACCTGCAGGCAGAAACTTCATGCTTCTAATATTTTAGACCACGTTATGGGGAATTCTTTGGGGCTAAGGAACAGGGCTCGTTTGTGCTTTTTGGCGCCTTTGAGTCAATTTTGACTCCCAGCAACTGTCTGGATATGTCTCCACTGTTTTATCAGCAACATTTTCAGAAATGGCTTGCCCTTGCCTTCTTCCTAGAACTGAGATGGAGGGGGACTGGCCCAAAGTCAGCCAGTTGGCTTCATGCCTAAGGCAGGACTAGAACTCACAGTCTCCTGATTTCTAGCCTGGTGCCTTTAACCACTACACCAAACTGGCTCTCAAGGAACAGGATAGGACTCCTTCCAATAAATCCTACTTACATTGAATGAAGGTGTCCCCCACGTCCCTCCCAAATGCTCAACTGTAGAATTTCTAGCTCCACCATGGCTGCTGACTTCCCTTGAAATCATCCTTAGTTCATCATCGCTTCCTCCTTCTCACTTTGCATTCTAGCTCCCCTCCTTTAAAATAATAATTTTAAAAAATTCAGACTATACACCTC
Source organism: Python bivittatus (assembly GCF_059951505.1). Lineage (NCBI taxonomy): Eukaryota > Metazoa > Chordata > Lepidosauria > Squamata > Pythonidae > Python > Python bivittatus. The sequence goes on along the minus strand of NW_028277076.1, from coordinate 3,098,281 downwards.
ATGGGCACATACAGCATTGCTCTTGTTTTCAGTGCAGCATCTGTGATGTAAATGGTGATAAACAAACATTAAATATTAATGCCGATGGTGAACGCCAGTATAAATTAGGTAAGATTCGCCAGTGGTACACAGAGAATGGCAAATTCTCTGGCTGGATCACAGATTCTTTAAGGAACAAATTCAGATCAATTCCTGGTGACTTCATGGACATGGAGGTGCAGGTTTTGGTTTGTTTGGGAATGATGTGGGTGTGATTTCTCATTGCCTTCTTCTGTTTTTCACTTCCCAGTCTAACTTATAGCTCTGGTTTTCCTTGTGGATTCCCATCCAAGTACCAATCAAGTCTGTCCCTGCTTAGATTTTTCAAGATTAGCCAAAGTCAGCTAAGTGTTATCATCTGGTGTAACAGCATCTTAGAAGCGTTCGCCAGAGAACAAAGAAGGAAGAAGAATAGTGGTTAGAGAATGCCAAATTGGAATCAAAATCTAATTGGGGTGTGTGTATGTGTGTGTGAGAGAGAGAGAGAGACAGAATGAATGTGTGTGACAAAACTGATGAGGCAAAAACCAGTGGGTTCCCACAATATTGTTGTCAACATAGATCAACGTCTTGTCATTAAGACAATAGCTAAGTTTCCACTGAGTCAGGAGGAGGGAAGGAATCCGAAAATCAAAACCCTGTTGATAGACCTAGATAAAGACTGTGTTTTCTGTCTACTGCAATAGAGAAATCTTTGTGTATGTGGCTTCGTTCTCATCTGCAGCAAAAAGGCTAATCTTGCCAAGTTGGATCCGCGAGCCTTCTACTGAATCAGCCTGAATAAAGAATTTAAGTGCCTGAACAGTCAAGATTTATAGCTATGCCTGTGTGAAGTCTGACAGCATGAGCAAAACTCCTACTGGAGAGAAAACTGTACTCGTGTTTATCCATAATGGCACGCCATTGTTTACTAACCAGCATGCCACAGTACATAGCCAGATCTCTTCCTACTTTCTCAACATCAAGCACAGCTTTGATTTCCATGAAACTCCAGTAAGAAAACAAGCTCACTCTTATGTCTGAGCCATCTCTTGGCTTCCCATGTGCACCCAAGACGGGAATCACAAGCCAGTTTCTTGACCCTGGCTTCAGATGATGTATTTTGTTGGTGGAGGGAAGAACCAGCAATCCCAATTGAAATGTTGCGCTAAGAGATTGAGTTCACAGATGGCACTAAACGATAATCATTTTATTGGGTTTGGCCTTGGAAGATGCTCTGAACATAGCCACTCTGGTTTGGAAACTGATTTATGATTTACCTGTTGTGTGAACCCAGCCAATTGTCTTTTGTTAAATAAATCACAGCTTATTACTATGGATGAAGCTAGTGAATTTTTCTCCCAATGAATTTTGGGTTGTTGGAGCCAATTCGTGCCAGGAGTGGCCAGACATGCAAGATATTTATTTAATCTCTGCTAACTGTATCACCTTTGCACACACCTGATCCTTTTTATTTTCTTTCTTTTCTCTGATATATTTATTAAAAAAGACTAATTAGACATGTATCACCCTCTACAGCCTTCTTTAAAAAATGAGAGCTTCCTTATATTATGAAACCTGAGAAAACTGGTAGGTCAAGTATGAACTGTTTTATCTCTTCTCTGTACAAGGAATGTATGCAAAGTAAACCTAACTAGGATGTTTGATTTATGTCTTAAGGTTTGTTCACCAACTCTGAAGGATGATCTGAGAAACTGAGTTTGTGTATGGCGTGAGTTCTTCTTTGTACTTAAAACTAAGATCATTCCTTAGCTTGTTCCAAAGAGGAACTCTCCAAAGGGAAATGTAGCATAACTGCAGATACACTTGAAAATAGTACGAGTTGCGGCAGTTTGCAGAAAATAAAATACAATTTCTTCTCCTTCGCTTCCAAATGGTTGCATTAATTATCAGGGCAAAGCTCATTCACCAGTATGAGCAAATTGCCCTTCATTTGTGCTCAAGATGAAAATGGCACATTTCAATCTTCTGATATCCCAGCATTATATTTACACCCCTCAAGGAAGAGAGGGAGGGAATAGACCCATACCTTCCCATGTACTTTGTGTCAAAATATTACAATATTTGTTCAAGACGCCAATCCAGTTGAACTGATCATGAGCTTCCCCAATAGAATATGATTCAAAGAGTTTCCTGGTTATCTGTTGGGTTGTCTTCTCTCAGAAAAGGAAGGGAGACAAGGAAAAAGAGATATACAGACACCGCAGCACAATGCCTTTTGCTTGATTTTGTAAGTCTGCTGCCCCTCCACCATTCCTCTAATCCTTAAATATCAACATTTCATCTAAATTCTCAAGTTGCACTGCAATCAAACTGAAAAGCACGAGGGTTTAAATGCATTTCGTCAGGAACCAAGATTATTCCCATAAAAGCAGATTCTGCTGACGTCATGAATATAAAATGAAACAGTAGATATTAAAGGTGGAGAAAACGCTGGCCCGTGCCTTTTGACATCCAACACTCAGTTTGCTTTCTTCTCTGCCTCCTTCCCCACATTTTTGTCCTGAAAACATACAAAGAAAAATGAAAATGGCCTTTTCACCTATCTTCTTTTGCCCCCAGATGGCTATAACTCGAAAAACATTCAAAGGATTTTTTTTTAAGTGGTTTTGTTTCAAGGTTGCAGACCGGCCTTCATGTTTTGACCATAAACATTTCCATTGCTTTGTTGTTTCTAAACCATCAGCCCACTGTGTTTTTATTCATTTCCTCGAGATTATTATTAAAATAAACTTATTCTGCCTATCGCATATCTCCCTGGGAATACCTCCATCATGCAAATAATTTCATTAAAAAAAATAATAATAACGCTGCTCTTTCTTCCCCTATTTCAAGTAGTATCTTGCTTTGCTAAGCCATTAGGCAGCCAAAGAACTAGAAGAGAAGGAAGGTGGTGAGATATAAATCTAGGCAGACTAAACAGGGAGGAATGAGGTCAGGGAAAGTAAGGGAAAGTTTGCAGGCATGGAAATGGAATAGTCATCTTTGCCTCTCACTTGCTGACCTAGCTCAGCAATGGGTCGACTTCTCCTCTCCGAGTGCAATGGTGCATGAAACTCATGAACATGCATTTTTTATAATGCTCATGAATAAGAAAACAATATTACAAGTAGTCTGGAGTGGGCAATTGCTTTATAATGTGCTTTCTCTTGCACTGGTATACACACTCAACTCAACTCCTCCTCAAATCAACTTCCTACAGTGACCTTGTAATTTTTAGGACCTGTCCCCTCTTGATCTGACTTTTTTTTTAATGGTTCAATCCCACCCTTTGGGAAATAACTGAGAGCTCACGTCCCCCAAAGAAGGGAGCATATACATTTGGGGAAGGGCGTAGGCAATGAGGAATGCCCCACTCCCTTCTGTGGTTGCTGCCTTTGGGAGAAGTCTGTAAAACAGATACATTAAATTTATTGAAGGGTTAGCACCCTTTTCAAAAAATAAGGGGTGAAAAATCCTCCTCCTCAAATCCTTGGGAGCAGGTGCAGAGACCTCCCTCCACTCCAAAAATCTGAATTACTATTGTAAACATCAGAGGAAAATAAGGAGCCATCACAGGAATGAAATGAAACTGGTTTCAGCTGATTCAGTCCTTGTTCTATGTCTCCCCATTTTCCGTCCTGGCCCCACTTACTTTTGGGAGCACCCCTCACACTGTTCCCTTGACTCTGAAAAAGACTGTCCATGTCTAGATCTTAAAATTGTCACCATGCACTACGTTTCTTAAGGGTTGGGTGGGTTTTGTTTTGACTCTTTTCCCTGCTTAGTTTTTCATTTTGTTTCCTAAGGCAGGTTTCTCTAGAAGAAAGTACAGAATCCCTTTGTTATGACATCCTTTAGAATGCCCCAGAGCTAATTTATTAAAAGATGCAAACGTAACTCTACTGGCTATGATGAATGGTGACTTAAATCACAGGAGGTGGCTTGCATCTCCGCTACACCAAGCCTCATCAAACAAAAAAAAAAAAAAGGGGGGGGGGAGTAAAGAAAATTCCATTAAATTGTCAAACTGAAAACTTCAAAAGTAGGGAGCATCCAAACTTTTCTTTTGGACAGTACAATGTAGGCCATTTTGTCACAAAGTGATTTGCTCTATCTGTACGAATGAACCACTAGGTTTCATATGTGTTGAGGTCTCCTCCAGAACTTCCAGGAGCCAAAAGAAGCTTTGGCACACATGGAGATTTTTCTCCTGGCTCCTGGAAGAAAGAAGCTTTGCTGCTCAGAAGTGGTGGAAATGAGTAGCTTGTGAAGCAACTTTGAAGGAGGGTTCACTCAAATAATTGAGGAGAATCATCCTTCTAAAACATCTCACAGCCCTATTTTTTTTCTCCTCCAAAAAATTCCTAATGAAAAGCTGAAAGATTCCCCATCCTACGGTATTATTTGGACTTCTATCCCATCTTTCCATCAAGGAAAAATGGCGCTCATGTTGGCTTCTAGAACACCCAAATGGTCAACAGATTTAGAGGTGCTATCTCAAGTCTGTGTGTGTGTGTGTGTGTGTGTGTATTTTAATTCTCACTTAACACCCTCAGATACTGACATTTAACCCCAAACCCACCCTCCAACACCTTTTCATAGTCTTTCTTGCTTCGACTTAAGCAAGATATTATTGATTTCTTGCTCCCCACTGCCCACCAATCACGGTCCCATTCTATGACTTTCTCATGGGTTGTTTCGATTGAAATTCCGTCTCCAGTACATTACATTTATTTATAATACCATTGTTTTAGCAGGGCTGCCGGAAACTCTCAAAAATTATTTACAGGGCTCTTTTGATTTTCAGCTTCCAAACCATACAATCCCATTTTTATTCATCTGCAGAGGTTTCCACTGACCAGCGACTATTAAACAGAACAACAGCCCAGCAGAAAATCTAGAGACACATTCAAGGACTAAAAGGCAGAGCTGTGTCAGATCATTTCTACTGCCTTTCTTTTTCAACGGATGAAATAAATTTGTTTCTGGATTTGCTTTTCCCCCTTCTCTACCCAAAGAAAACTTCAATAAGATTCTTATGGTTGGGCTACAAAGTACAGGCATTTTAATTACAAGGAGGTCAGAGACGAGTGCATGATCCCATCACTGATCAATGACCACATAATCCATCAGACCAGCACTTCTCTGGCTTCCTTCACTCCATTTATATCCTAGACAGGCAGAGAGGCTGCAGAGTGGGGGAAAGATGTGCAAAGACATAGGATTAAAAAAAAACTTGTCCATCATCTTATACCAAGAATTGAAGACCCCCCCCCCCCAAAAAAAGCAGTGGAATACCTTTGGGAACTTGAAAAACCAATCTTTGCACTGCATTAGTCAAAAGCATAGTCACAGTCTCAGAGCTGTCAGGAATGGCTTGTATATATTTCAGCATGAAAGGGTTACAAAGGCTGAAATGTGTTGTTTCTCAAGGAGTGGGGGGGGGGCAGAGACGTTTTCCTAGGGGACCACCTGACAAGTGTGGAGAAAGAGAAATGGAGTGCAATGATAACCTAAACATACATTTGCTTTTAAGCTCTGAACTCGCTTCTGCGCCATCCGGAACCGACAAATACATCATTTAGGGAATCACAGAATTAGAAATTTGGAAGGGTACCTTCAGACTAATTCCAGTTTCCTACCCTAAAGCTTTGATAATGAAGCTCAAGCTCAGATACTTTGGTCACCTAATGCGAAGAGAGGACTCTTTGTGAAAGACCCTGATGCTGGGAAAGATGGAAGGCCAAAGGAGAAGAGGACGGCAGAGGAGGAGATGGTTGGAGAGCATCACTGAAGCAATGAGCATGAAACTGAGCCAACTCAGGGAGGCAGCGAAGGACAGGAAGGCCTGGCGCAATATGGTTCATGGGGTCACGAAGAGTCGGACACGACTTAACGACTGAACAACAACAACCCTAAAGCTGGATGATCAGATCAGTTGGCCCACCATGAGCCAATGGCAATTATACCCTATCACAAATTCTTTGGAATATTTCCTTTTCTCCCCTTGTCCTCATGCTCATCTTGACTTTGCTCCCCCCCAACTGTGCAGTTTGACCTCTACTTGCCTAAGACTGACTAGCATTTTGCTGTTGTTCCTGGGCAACCAGCAAATGGGAGAACATGGTTCTTTGAGACAGGTGTGCCTAAAAACCTTACGGAGCATTCATGTATCATTGCTTTATGTTAAGATTTTTATATACAGATAGCCAAGCTAGCGTTCTCAGTTTGTATCTCTGCTGTACAGCCCTCAAGGAATCTTATGGTTGATGGATATAAAACCAGGAATGCTCTTACAGATTCCACTGTAATTTAACTGAATATGAAGCATCAGCTACAAACGTAATAAATTCCTTAATAAAAATCTAGAGAGGGGAGAGATGGATACTGCAAAGTAAGGTAAAGCTGAGTATTTACAAAGCTTACAAATAATTTTAAGTCAACCTTGTTCTGAAAGCAGAACGGTAACACAGAGAGAAGGGAAAATATATCCTTCCTCTTTAATTCATATCCAATTTGTATCTTTTATCGCAGCTCTTTGATACATTAATCCCATTGTGAGACTTGGGAGTGATGAAAAGTCTAATGCAATTTGATGTACTTGGAGGTAATGAATATTTAGTAACCAGATGTTGCATCACATATATATACTGAAGCTTCATGACTATCACTGGTAAAAGAGAAGAAATGTAAGAGAATGAAATGTTTTAAATCACCTATCATTGAAGTATGAACATACCTGTAAGAATGCTTTGTTTTAGAGCAGCATTTCCCAACATGGTCTCCAGATGTGTGGACTTCACCTCCCCAAAGTCCCCAGGCAGCATGGCCATGATTGAAAATTCCAGAAGTCCACACATGTGAAAATCGAAACCCCATTCTACAGTATTGTATCTTAATCTATCCATTTCCAGTAAGTTATAGCTAGATGCAGTTCAGACTGATTAGATGACTTTCTCTCCTTCTCTTTCCCCAACAGCCTTTCGGGGCTAGGCTGAGAAAAAGTGAATAATCTTCAAGGATCAGCATGGATCTGAATCTGTCTAAGCTTAATGATTCTGTCACACTGGTTCTTCAGTGTGGAATGCTCACCCAATGAAAAAAAAAAGGGTGGGTGGGATATAAATCTGATTTGTAACAATTAATAAATAGCAATCATGCACATGTATATACACCCAGCTGCTATGGCTAGATGGCTTCCTGGGCCTTATTTGACCCACCCTTCCAAATTCTGGAAGCAATGTTAATTTAAAACGTTTTAAATTAAACATTTAATTAAACATTTCCCATTCAAAATCTCAAAGGGGTTTACAGTTTAAAAGATAGATAGATAGATAGATAGATAGATAGATAGATAGATAGATAGATAGATAGATAGATAGATAGATGAAAGGAAGATAGATAGATGAAAGAAAGAGAGAAAGAAAGAAAGAAAGAAAGAAAGAAAGAGAAAGAAAGAAAGAAAGAAAGAAAGAAAGAGAAAGAGGGAGGGAGGGAGGGAGGGAGGGAGAGAGAGAGAGAGAAAGAAAGAAAGAAAGAAAGAAAGAAAGAAAGAAAGAAAGAAAGAAAGAAAGAAAGAAAGAAAGAAAGAACCCATAACTGTGAAAACCTGTGATCCCTCCATTGGTGGTGATGGTGGTACAAATATTTCTGGTCTTCTTTTTTCAATTTCCAGATGCTTTAGAAGGTCTTTAGAATTTCTCTTGGAATTACTTGCTTTATTTTTACAAGGGGGCAGAGAGTGCCAGCCTTGATTCATTTTACCATAATACATCTCTCTATTGACCTGCTGGTTCAGAGGAACCTTCTTGAATGGCAGCCATGCCCAGCCCCCCATAATTTTGATTACACACACACACTGCCTTATCAAGTGTGGAGAAATCACAGATCATCCCCCCCCAGCCCGTGTGCCCATAGCACTGCAGCTGGTAGATGAGTAACAGGCTTCCCCCCCCCGCCCCCACACCACCACAGATGTTCAAGGCTCAGGGGAACTTTTCCCACCAAGAGAATTTTATAAAGAACACATCTGTTCAACAGCTCATAGCGGCTGGGGAAAACTCAGTCCTGAGCACACGACAGGGGAGGAGTTTATATACTCTGTTTGCAAAATGTTATGACTTGCTGCTGAGCCTGAAAAATTAACTTCATAAAATCTCAGCTCTCTAGAGAGCACTGTAGCTTTGAAGTTGGGCTCTCCGCAACAGCTTCCCAACTGTATGTTATCCAGAGCATGCACATTTTGTGTTGTTACCGCACTGCTGGAGTTATATTATTTTATTGCTTTAATGATTCTGCAGGCCATCTTGAGGAGCTCCATTTGGAAAGTCAGAGATTTTTAAGAGAAGCAGCTGGAGCAGACGAGACAGAGCTGGTGATCACATCACATCCCGTTTTGCTAAAGCACAAGGAAAGCATAGCTGGGGAAAGACAGCTATGGCAGGTTATGCTAGAAAGCAGAGATATTTAACTGGAGAAACAGGTAAAGAAGGATGTTAGGAAAGTAAACGTGAATCTTCAGGCATTAGAAAGAAGCAAATAAGAAGGATACAGAACAGATTCCTTGTTCATTAACTTTGGCATTGACCCAGCAAAAGACACAAGGTTGACTCACAAATACAGCTGATCTGTGTGCTCAGAGGGCTGAAGAAATTATAGGTGTAAGTACTGGATGACTCTTTGAGTATGTTATAGTAATCATCGTACTGAAATTATGTTGGAGTTACTGCTCGAGAAGGAAGAGAGGTTGTATCAGCCTGCTCTTAGGAGGTAAGGAATTGGCCCTCTCATCCACTCCACATGATAGTTTCCCCCAAACAGATTGTCACCTAAAGGATATATTCATCAAGGACATTTTCAACAGTTCTAGCAACAAGTGCGCCCAGCCACAAATGACTGGGATCACCCTACTAACTACTGGGGCTTTGGTTTCAGGACCTTGGATAGTGATCATACCACTAGAGCAAAAACCGATTTCTCCAGCATTATTTCGTAGCATCAGACAAGATAATATAGCTAGGCCAGGATAATCTTGATAAGGTCGTAGGGATCCTACTTCAAGTGTGGTAATTGTTTAAGAGACACTTCTGTTTCCCCTGGTGTGATTGCTAGAGGCACAATGGTTGGCTGAAGAATGCTCCAAGGTTTTCCCTGTTCTCCAGAAGTCCATTGTCAGAATCAGCAGCATCTCTTGGGGCCTGTGAGATCCAGATGTGAGTCCAAGCCAGAAGAAAAAGGGGCCAGATGCAGCAATAGTCAGGAGCCCCTGTCAAAGGAGGTCTCCATTTCAAAGGATTCTTAATCCTAAACTATGACAGAGAGATAAGAATTGGAGAATTTCTGCTTGAAATATCTTTCCCTTTGAGAACTAGAACACAACAACCCAATTCACTCATATCACACAGGCAGATACAATATATCCTAAAAGATACATTGTACTTGCTGTACTTGCAAATAATGAAAAGAAGAAAAACGATCATGTGTTGAACAGGTTATAAAGTCCTAGTTTGTACATAGTGCTATGTAGCAATGGGGAGACTCACACACCCTATGCTGAGCAAACCACAAAGAACAGTGTGAAAAAATGTTGAAACTCAAAGAATTTCAAGGTCAAAACATTTTCAGATTAGTTTGGACAGTGTCAGAACAGCCTCTTTGGAACGTGAAAAACTATTTCAAGCTCAAGAGATTTCATAGTTGAGATATTTTGCATACCTCTGTCATAAACCATATTATGGCTTAGCACAGGCCTTTATTGAAAGAAGAGGAGGAGGAGGAGGAGAGAAAGAAATATTTCAGTCATCCCAATTTTCCATTATTTTGCCTAATGACAACAGATATACCAGGCAGTAGTTCATTTTCAAAGGACAATTCAGTACAATATTTGTTTGCTCTCAGAAAGGTAGCAGAAAGTCTTACGTTAAAAGAGTTTTTAAAAAATTAGGATCTCCTTGCCTTCCCCAGCCCCCTCCCCCTTTGATTCTCATATTTTCTCCTGCTCCAATGCTTTCTTCAAATCTGTCATTTTCTAACCTGACCCACAGACATTTTATTGGGTAGCAGAATCTACGACTCTCTTGTGATGGTTTGCAACCTGAAGTCTCAAGGAGGGCCTTGGGATTAGCAGTCAAGCTACAAGCTCTGAAAAAGATTCTGTCTATTTATTACTTGTTGCTGGGAAACCTTGCTTTATTTTGCTGATATTCCTAAGTGTCTTCTGGACACACACACCTCTGGCAGGGTTCTGAGATATTGTGGATGTAGGATCAGGAGCTTTGTGATGTTTTCAGCCTCCATTCAATTAACTCTTCCAGTCTGACTCTTTTCCGCCAGTAGAATTTGCTCCAAGGCAAAGGATGCAATTTCAAAGCCAGACAATAACAAGAAAAGAAAAAAAAAAAGCAGGGAGGAGAAAGGAAGAGGAGGAGGAGGGAAAGGAGGAAGAAAGAGATAAATTTGGGAAACTGACTGTTCAGAATAGAACCTCAAGGCAAAGAGCAGAATTTGAAATTTGTCTTATTTGGAGGACAACGTTTCGGAGGAAACTTACCCACAATCTTTTGACAGCTGGCTTTATTTCCCAAGAAAACTAGGGAACTAAAAATATACACTAGTAGTTTTAGTTTACCAACAGAAGGGGGGAAAAGAAATCACTTTGGATCCATCAGATTTTGCAGCAAAGCAACAATAAATGCCACAACTGATGTTCCTGGGATGCGAAGAATCTGGGATGTATAAAATCACAAGACCTTCCTAACTGGGTACCTCTTTATTTTGTTGTTGTTGTTGGGTGGGCTTACCATTAATACCACCCAATCACCATAGTTTTTGGTCTTCATGGTTGGAAATTACGTGGCATTTCTCCAGAATAAAAATAGGTACAGCTCGCCTTTCTAATGGGAGCCATGGAGGGAAAAAAGCAGCAAATGAGGATTCTGAAACTTTGCCTAATAATGATCTCATGAAAAGCCTTGTTACTTCCCTGAGCAACAGAAGGAAGGTATAATACACCGTTGGTGGCTGGTTCCCCAAGAAAGTGTCCCAAATGCCCAATGCAACCGTACACGCCATCATGTTCCCTGCCACTCTTGATTTTTTATATTTAAATTGCCAATGTTAAAAAATGGGAACCGGGCACACTATAGAATGAAAGGACTCCAAGAATTATTTCCAAGGATACCTCCAAGGTCAAAGCCCATCAGTTTTCTTAGAAAATGAAAGAGGAAATCAAAACCAGAAGGGTGCTCACTGGTTCAGGGAACAGAAGGGTAACACAGAGAATAGGAAGGGTGTTGGGGAGAGAAGGGGTGTGGAGATCCCCCCATTTTGGGGAAGTGCCTGCGGTATGTTTGGTACCACATTCCATACAGGGGCACCAGCCCTGAACGTTTGAAGACCTCTGTCTGGTCTGGAGGTTGAGTCATGGCAACTGGACTTCTTTTCTTTTGGCTTGGTACATTTTGCTGCTGGTCCAAGCAGCTTCTTCGACTTCTTCTAGACTGAAGAAGCTGCTTGGACCAGCAGCAAAATGTACCAAGCCAAAAGAAAAGAAGTCCAGTTGCCATGACTCAACCTCCAGATAATTCCACCTGGATGACCGAGAATCTTCATCAACACCTCTGCCTGGTGCATCTATGTATCCAACCCAAACTTTATTGGAAAAAGTTGTCTCAAGAAAATTAAAAGATGACTCAGCCAATGTTTGTTACAAAAATGTTGAACCACCTGAATTTCCATGCATAACCCCATTCCCCCGGATTAAAGTTTCCATCCTTCTAATCATTATTATCCAAATAAACAGCTGAACAGAATCATGGACCCCATTATTCTGGTATAAATATATTTCTGGTAAACGTCTTGCCTTGCCCAGTTAATTTCGAGATGTGGTGGCAATATGAAAAAAGAAGTCATTTCAAGGTCATATTTTCATTTTGGAAAACCTGAAGGGGTTTCTGATTGCCAGGCACTTACTGAAATGAAAGAGAAACAGGCTGGAAAAAGAAAATGACATTTCACTCATAGCAGGGTAATTAGGGTGAAAAAAGAAACAGGCAACTCCAGCAAAAGAAATCAACAGGGGCTGTTCGTCTCAAACAGGGAGAAATTGGCAAGAACCAGGAGGAAAAAAAAAAAAAAACTTTAAATGAGCTTGCAGTAATTCAGGACTCCGGAGGACTCAAAAACAACATGTACAAATCATGAACATCTGTACTGAGAAGACTGAAAACATACTGAGAGATAGATGCACATCACGGAGGCATGTGTTTAACATGCTTAGATCACGACAATTCGAAAATACTTTGTAAGAAGTGGTGTCACAGAACCCTACAGCAGAAAATCTAAGGTGCAGTATATATGACTATTAAGATAGATCACATTATACTGGTGATTTGGGGGCTGATTGAAGGCCAGTCTTAGCAAAATCAACCTCCCTGGGCTGTTGCAGGAATAAACTCCTGGATCTGCATATTTATCCCATTCTGAGCTCTCAAAAGCAAGGCAAGACAGAAATTAAATCTTCCTCTTTATTCCTTTATTTAATTGAAGGCATAATCATTTGGTCCATCTTTCCCCCTTTCCTTAGAATGGATGAGTTTAAATGCCAAGTAAGGAACTTCTTCAGCTCAAGAGTCTGCCATTGTACAGACCTGATTCTCATTACATTAAGCCATAATGCATAATGTTGTTGGCAACTGTAACAAAACATGGGTTGGCACCATGTATGCAACCCAGATAAAAACGTTTGCACAGAGAACACTGATTCTACTGATGGAGTTACGAGGGCTCTGAATTATTTTTTCCCACTCATCCCTAAAAAGCCTGGGATATTCCTTATTCCATATTTTTTTGGTTTCTACTCTTTCAAATGTGGCTCCCCAAAACCCTTATGGGGGAGATCGCAAAGGGTGCCACAATGGCACATGAGAAGAATCTGCCCCCAGGTCAACTGTCACATCAGAACCCAACCATTATCAGTAAAAGCATCTGATGAAGTGAGTTGCAGATCATAACAACACATGCACATGGGGAATGTGACTGATGGCTGCTACAACAGCCCTCTTTCTAATGGTTGCACCCCAGTTGTAGAAGGCTTTTCATTTGCATCGTTTTCCATCTTGACATTCATGTATTTGGGTATTTAGTGAAGTCTGATAAACGACAAAGTTCTGCTAACTACTGCATGTTAGTTACGTCGGTCTTGTTACAGTTTATGCTCGCCTGAGTTTATCTGTATAGTGATCTGTTTTAATTTTTAATTGTCGGCAACTCAAGGGACTTTGTGCTGCGCTGCCAGAAATGTGAGGCATCAGTAAATGAGAATCATTTTGGCAGAAGTCTTTTGGATACAGGCAAGGGAGCCAATTCGAGATGGTAGATATCCAGGACTGAGCATGTTGTAGTCATAAAATTAAGAAAGAGCCAGAATGTGACAGCCCGAGTTTTACAAAATTGGGGGAGGAATGCGTGGGGAAAAAGAAACTAAATGAATTACCTTAGCTGAGCACAGGAAGCAAGACATCTTTTTTCGTGTTTTCCCAACAATTGTGTTGCTGGGAGCACCATCCAGCAAAAAAGGAATCTGATTAGAGCATTAACTTCAATTCATAGGAGGCTGAAAGGGAAAATCCTAAAGCCCCAACTACTCCTTACTGGTCGGTTTAAATGCTCTGTAGCTTCCACTGTTGTACCAGAAAAACAGATGCAAAGCTAGCCTTTAGGTGTTTGTACAGAGGAGGGAAGCTTTAAGCGATAGCCAAGATTGAACGAGCAAGAGAAGACGTCCCCACCTTTTCTTCATGCTCTGCACTTTATTTATTGGCCAGGCAAATGGTGGTTGGTTTTAGCAGTTCAGGAGTGCTGGAAACGGGCTTCCGAAAGAAAGAAGTCATTGATCGCGGCATAGCAGGCATGAAATTAACCAGCCCCCTCCAAACTTCACTAAGGAGGTGCCTTTGAAGAACAAACAATAGAGAGTGCTGAACTGTAACTGGAATACAAGCAGGCTGCATATGTCCCTTCTCCTCCCGGTTTCTCAGAGCATGGCAGCCTGCAAGGGAATGCAACCTACCATGCACGCTGCCTTCTAACAGGTTAATGACCTGAACCTGGGATTTGCGCTTTGCTATGCAAAAGATGAATCTCCACTGTCAGAACTGAAATTGGAAAGATTTCAGTGCCCTTAAGAGTAGAACAGGCCTGCTAGCTTTGAGTGGCTGAAAAATAAACAGAAGTGTAGACAGCCATGGAGGTTCCATCCCGCTAAAAATGGGACTGCAAAATGAAAGATAAGATATTTGTCCAGTGCTCTACCACCTTGTAATGATATGTGCAAGAATCTTTCCATGAAATTCTTAAAAGTGAAGATTCCTTCTCCTTTGGAGCACGGGGAGAGGGGGATAAAATCTTCTTCTGTACCAGAGAAGGAGAAGGAGAAATATGGCAAAGAGAAAGGAGAAGGGGAAGGGGAAGGGGAAGGGGGAGGAGGAGGAGGAAGAGGAGAAGGAGAAGGAGAAGGAGAAGGAGAAGGAGAAGGAGAAGGAGAAGGAGAAGGAGAAGGAGAAGGAGAAGGAGAAGGAGAAGGAGAAGGAGAAGGAGAAGGAGAAGGAGAAGGAGAAGGAGAAGGAGAAGGAGAGATATGGGGAAGGAGAAGAAGGAGAAAAGGAAGGGGAAGGGGGAGGGAGGGAGGAGGAGGAGGAGGAGGAGGAGGAGGAAGGAGAAGTAGAAGTAGAAGGGGGAGCATTCCAGCACAGCATAGCCTACCCAGTTCAACATTGACTGGCAGCTGCAACATCCTGAAATACAATTTTGATGTTTAGTGACACTATAACTCAAAGCACCAGAAGCAAAAGACCAACAATAAAGAACAGCTATTGCTCCCTGTCTGTAAACTCACTGGTAAAGCCAATTGATTTCAACAGATCTGCTGTAAGTGTGACTAAATATGCCACCAGCACAATAATGAATAGAGACAGTCTCAGAAGTGGCCTCCTGTTGCCCATCATTCCACTTCCCCAAATGCTGAAATACAAGCTTCGGGTGGAGGAACCTTGAGAGAATATTTCTCATTTAAGCCTGTTCAATTTCCACTCCAAACATAACATAATGAGTTATCCATGAAAGCAAGCAGAAGCCATCTAGCCAATCCCTTAATATGAATGCATGCCATAAAGATTGTCTTCAGTAATTATGCAGCTGCAAGTCCCGTTCCATAACTCTAAGAGGAGAACACTGTTTTTCTGTAATAATCCAGATTTTAAACCACTACCTTTGGATCCCTTCCCTCCATGAAAATTTCTACTGCAGATAATAGAAAGGAGGCAACAGATAGGTGTGGGGACTGAGCCCCACTTGCATGAAGGTTGACCGATGCAACAGGAATTCTTGGGTGCACCATTCCAATGTTCATTATGTTGCGCTCCCAATTTCTATCACAGCCAAATGGACTATCCGGCATTCGGTGGATTTCAAAGGCTGATCCACCCTTGATGAAAGATATGGCAGCCAAGGATTTCTGCATTCCAAACACTAATTGCCATAGCATGGCATGTTAACATCTGCTTCGCTTTGCCACTGACTTTTTTATTTACTGATAGCCTGCCTTTCTACTTTAGTGGGAAAATATTTTAAAGCTAGTTCATAATGTAAGTAGTTAAGCTGTTTGGGAAATGATGGAAATGGTGCTCCAACACACCTGCGGGGCAAAAATAAGGTTAGCCATGTAGCTGGAAGTTAGTTAACGGATATAAAAAAAGTGAATCCAACAGGCCAGATATGGTCATGAATACAGTCCAAGTTTAATGTAGTCCAGGTTCATGGGGCAAGGCAGTTGTTGTCTGAGCCAAGCAAGGGCCAATGTTTCCAAGAAAACTTTAAGACAAGAGCCAACTAAACAACGCATAGATATGACAAGGATGGGCCATCATGGTGAGTTCTTCCCACAACAGACTGTACTCTGGTAGGATCTTAAATTCAGAAAGCTCCCAATTTCTGCCTGAGCACATGCTTAGAACTGATCAATGTTTATTTCCAGCAGCAGATTGCTGGCTGGTAGACCTGCCTATGTCAGATGTTGCTCTGCATCTTTGACTTCCTCCTCTGACTCTTCACATGGAGACAATGACATTCTGGGAAGATATGTCTCCAAATCAGGGTCTTAGTCAAGAAGGCCAGGTGTGGTGGGTCCTGATGACATCATACCACTCTCACAAGTGATGAGATTGTCTGTGTCTGACTCCCTGCTTCTTTCATCTTGGTCCTTCTTCTCATCTAAGGATGATTTTTCACACAGGGGCCTAAACCCAATCTTGTACGGGGAAGGAGAGAAGTGTAAGAGTCCATAAAGCAAGGGAACTTGTCTGCCTCTTGGATACCTGAATTCCAGAACAAAGCAAACTTCAGTCTCAGTCATGGAGGTTAGATAGTTTCCAGGACCATAAGCACCATTCAAAAAAAGCGAAGCAACTTCTTTCAAAGCAAAAGTGAACTCTCCAAAGAAATGTCAAATTCCTGGAGGAACTTCCAGAGCAAAACATCAGAATGAACCATCAGGAAACCAAGCTAGCAAAGTCTAACGAGAACCGTAAGGTCACAGGAGCAGTTCACCTGCATTCCTACACTAATTTCCTTCCATTGCATAGCTACTGACTTTTCTTTATACCACTTTGCCCTGATTCTTCTTTTTCAGTCTAATTTGCAGGAAAGGAAACCAGGGTCTCAAGATGAAAAAAGCACCGGGAGAGAAAGCAGGGCAATAAAGCATGTGAGTGTTACTGAGAAAAATAAACTGACTGAGATATTGCAGAAATTACAGCCACCCAGCGAGCAAGCGAAAGAAAGAGACGGTTCCCAGCTTAGCCAAACCTGTATTATTATTACCAACACAGCTGTTCCAAGGCCTGTCTGTTTCCATAACTCAGGCAAACAGCCCCAGAAATCTTCATAACAAACAACAGAAAAATACAAACACCAGGCTGGTGGAATGAGCAGCAATAAGTTATTCTGCCAACAAATAAGAAAAATACCGCACAGCTTAGCAGCTTTTCACCCCCATCATCAATGCAATGTTTACTTTCAAAGAGGCAAGTTTTGTACAAATTCTGCACATTGACAATGGGTCCATCTCTCCCAAAATAAACACAGGAAGATGCAACTCAATTCATTCTCTAACCCAACAGAGGGTGAACATTGAATGTTGACCACTGAAAATATAGCCTCTAAACCTAGCCATAAAGTTGTGGTGGCCGTCCTTCCCCACCTCTCCCTCCAAAAAGCTGCCTTCCTCTTGGAGACCATCTGGTGGGGATCACATGCCAGTGGGCAACTGACCCGTTGAGATACCTCCTTTCACTTTCTTCCAAAAACCTTCTGCCATCCCTGTTACAGAGCAACACAAATCAAAGTGATTTCAGTTATGACACCTTGACTCTAAGCACACGCCACTCAGCTAAAAACGATGTGAAATTCAAGCTTCCAAAAGACCTTTCCTTAAGATGCTCAACAGAGGCTACCTGCCTGTATCAGCCTAGAAGACAAAACTGAGTCATTAGGAGTTGAGTGGCATATAAATGCATGATTATGATTATAATGGTTGTTATTATTGAAACTGGTTTATTTTTTATTATTATTATTATTATTATTATTATTATTATTATTATTATTATTGAAAATGGTTTATTGTTGTTGTTACTGAAACTGGTGGAAGCTTCCCACATTTTTAAAAGATCTAGCCATGGGATCAACCCAACTGAAAAACAAAATTCCTAGGTGTTGAAATGATAGAAATAAGAACAAGAACAAGAACTGAAGCTCGTATTCACTGGTTAAACAGAGCCAGTTGTAATTACCCTCAAAATTCCAGGCACAGTTAACTGCAAATGGAAAGGCAATTCCTGACAGCTTCCAATTGCCTCTTTTGTTAAAATAGTTTCCTTTGCAAGCTGGAGCAATGCAATCAGGCTGTAAATATATTCAAGAGACATCTCTTAGCTCTACCCACCTAACAAAGAGAAATGACTATGTTCACAGGAAAAGTTTGTTTCCCCCCTCCCACCCCCAATTCTGGTTATCCTTGCAAATTATCAACAGACTGTGTGCACACGGAACATACACAACCCCTATCTCAAAGGAAATGAAGGGGAAAGCTGTTTGGGAGATAAGAAACTCGCCCTGTAACTCCACATATACATTCCCTGAACATAAATTTGATATCACTGAAGTTCTTATCTCCCTCATCTTCATGCCAGTCCCGAGCTGATAGGCAGTTTTGCTCGTCCTTCTGATTTGCTTTAAAAACAAAACAGAACCATATCAAACCTTTGTTTCCAGATTTCACAGAATGGAGTATTAAAATCCATCTAGATTTAATCAACAGCTTGCCCTTGGGGAATTCTCTCTGCCATTGAATTTGAATGTATTTGGTTCTGTATCCATCCATGTGCTTACCCTACTCTGAAATACTTCTTTAATGCTTTCCCTTATGAATTCAGCCTTACTTGGGGTCAAGTCCTATTTTTTTTTAAAAACAACGACACACAACTGATTTTTTAAAGTGATGCTGTCTGAAGGTTTTTGGAGGGGACAGGGAATAGTGAAAATGTGAAAGGAAATGGTTGGATATCCATGAAGATGTCGCAAAAGAACAAGCGGGCCACCATTGTTGCAGGGCTAATCCATAAGCAACTGACTGCAATCTTTCTTACCTCAGCTCTGCCTTAACATACAAAACTGAATGTGAAAAATCATACAGATTTTTCTAGATGATAAGAGGCAACACTTTTATCAGGTCAACGGAAGCTTTACAAGAACAATGTGCAAGATGTGGAGTTTCCAAAAAGTCTTTGTCAAAGGAAGTCGATCTATTTTTAGAATAGATACAGGAGAGGGAAAATGTGAGTGACATTTCAGCTTCAGCTCAGAATCTTTTCCAAAATGAACCAAGGAAGTGTGTGAATCCTTTCGCCAGTGCTCTGCAGTGGTGCCAGATATTAAAAGCCACCTGATCTTTCTCCCCACTGGTTCCCATGGCTTTCAAATTTTCTTTCAAAGAAGACTAACATTTCCATGCCTGGAAACAGTATATTCCCAACATTCCTTTGAATGTTAAGGCAAGAGACCTTAACAAGAGGGAGATGGGGACTTTTCAGCAGCGATGCTGCTGTCACCTCTAAGAGAGAGATCCTGTCCTTGAAAAATTATTGGAAAATGTTTCCTGTTGGAGAAATGCAAACAAACCATCCGTCCAATTTCAAGGTCCACCAATCAAGTGGAAAATTCTGAAAGGCTATGCCCAGCTCTTTCAAGCCATATCTGTTTGAGGCTATATTCTTAAGAGGGTATGAGAGAATTGTGGACCCCCCAACTAAGCCCTGTTTGATACACAAGGATGTTGGGATACTCTTGGGAAGATGTAGCAAGCAAATAGCCATTAGAGTCCTGTCTGGAGGAATATACAAACCAGCTGTTACATTCAGTCGGTTTCCATCTTTACAAAGACTGATAGGGTAGGACAAAAAGAGAGAACCTGCTTAGACAATCTTCAGACTAGCAAAACTGGAGAATGGGAGGTGGAAGCAACCTATGGTTTAATCTTTTGCCACGCTGAGCAACGGCAGGCTAAGAAAGCCTGTATCCATTTATTTATGACATTAACTTGTAGGTTAGCTATTCTTCTATATAGTCCTTAGTGTTGTGGGGTGAAGCTGCAGGACCTAATGAACACATTTAAAGGCACAAATGTATGGTTTCTCAATTTAATGCTCCTACAATAGGTTTATTTCTGAAGG
The DNA here is from genome assembly GCF_059951505.1 of Python bivittatus. NCBI lineage: Eukaryota > Metazoa > Chordata > Lepidosauria > Squamata > Pythonidae > Python > Python bivittatus. The sequence continues at coordinate 3,078,479 of NW_028277076.1, read as the reverse complement.
AGTCTTTTTTATTACAGGCTCTGGGAACTGAATGCCATTGTTTAAATGGAAAAGAAAACGACAGATTTCACATAAGCAATACCTAATGCCTCCTAACGTGCCCCCACCCCCAGTTCTTTGTTCATTTCCACCTGAGCACTTTTCAAACTTTCTGTGACTAGTTCTGTGGATGTCCTACATTATGCACCCATAATTAAATGACTTCTAATGCTCTTTGCAAGGTTAGATGTTTGTTACAGGAGATGGAGCTACTATGGTAACCTGCAAGAGGAAGCACCATCTGGCTGGAAGAGAGTTGTAGAGAATCCAATACATAAAATTTCCAAAGAAATAATACTGAATTATAAATATTTAGAGCAAATAAAGTGCAGAAAAGGTTTCTTAATGGAGGCAGAAGATGCATTTTTAAGCATCTTGTTCCAATCATGTCTTAACTGCATTGCTTTTAATATATTTTGGTATTTCTATTGAATGTATAGAACCCTTAGTTGGCTGTAAAAGCCAATACATGGTTTCAACATTCCATTGATCAGATCACTCCAAATTGACACAAGCATTCAAGAGAGGGGAAGAAAGAAAATTGTTCACGGGGCTGATTCAAAGGAATCTTTCCATCAACAGAAACTAAATTAAACTAATTTTCTGCACCATATTGGCTCAATTTCATCCAAGGGAGGGAAAGCAAGAGAAAGAAAGACGCTCTACTTTAGCTCCATCCTGAAAGATTCCAAACAGGATGGCTTTGCAAACCCCAACTGTGAAACTTTTCTCTCTCACACACACACATGCACAACATGACGAGATGCGATTTTTAAGAAAACTTCACAGCCAGATGAACCAGCTGTCAAGAGACTTCTGTGCAAAAAAGCAGGAGGGCACAAGCAAGAACTTTTCATTACGTTTACCAACAGAAGCCACAGCACCTCCCAACAATCTCTCCCAATCAGGAGGAAAACAATGCCACACTCAAATGAGGCTTTTTGTATTCCAAACAGCAGCGACAACTCTTTAAGGCAGTGAGTGAATGTGCCTTCAGTTTTGGCTTGCGCTGCCAGATTTATTGGCAAACAAAAGGAGAGGAAACACATACAGAAGGAAGGAGGAGATGACCCGTTTTGGTCTTCCTCCTTCCCCAAGTGTGACTGACTTTGCTTTCCTGTGACAAGCCAAATGCCTCCGGGAGTTTCTTCCCCATCTCCCTCATTCTCTGAATCATGTGGAAAAGTCTTTCGTTACCCCAAGTTATCAGCACCCTCTGCACACCACTATTGACTCAATTGCGTTAGACGTAATGGAACAAGGTTGTCCCAGAAGCTGGTTTCAATTGCTTTTCTGTATTCTTCATTTAAGGAATAAGGACAGATCAGCTGCTCAACCCAAACAGACACACAGACACAAATTTTAAGCTCTGTAGTGAGGAATTATATCAGGTATTGGGGAAATCAAGACATATATACCCTCCTTCTGTGGGTCACATTCCCAGCATCTCTTCAAGCACAATTATTAGGCATCAAATTGGAGTGCGAGCCATTATTTTCAACAATGTGGCTAATTTTTCCATACTAGGCGATGTTTACTTCTGAACTGCTCTTCAGAAATGTAATTTGGCACCATGAGATAAGGAAAATAATGGCCTAGGAAGGACAAGTCCATTACACTGGAAAAATTGGTCTTCCACATTTTGGAAAGTTTTCTTTCCCAGTCCTGATTTTCCTAACCTGCTTCTGGGGTCCATGAATCTTCCTTTAGTGTGGCTCTTCAGATGGTGCTGAACTACAACTCCCAGCAGTCCCAGGGGCCAAAGACACATCTTTTTAACGGTGCATTTGAATCTAAATTTGTTACAAATTTCAGGAGAACATCACTCCAAGTTCAGTTTGGTTTACTAATTAAATTTCAACCACCACTCTGCAACTTCTTCACTCTACTACACTATTTCACAGCCTGAAAAATGCACCATGGAAGGAATTCCTTCTTTATGTCTTTCCTTGACCACAAACAGAAATGCAGAAAATCCAGGAGGACTATGACATCAGCATTTCATTGTATTAAACAAAGATTATGAGATAATTCAGTACAGGAATTAATGCCCATAGCCAAAGTTCCACGCTCACCTATAACTTTTGGAATTAATTACAGGTATACTGTATGTTTCAGCTCCCTATATATCTTAATAGTTTATATTTAAGTTAATACAGAATAGTCTTTTCAAAAGCCATATTAAATCTGTTGCCATCAAATATGCTATATGGCAGATTTCAAAAAATCCCCATGTTTCCAAGATTTTGTCCCTGTAATGGTACTGATCTTGAAATGGTAGATTATATTTTATTCTATTGTGAATTTTATAAAAACTCTTGTCAGGATGTTATCTGGCCTATTTTATAAACAAGACCAGGAAGAGTTACTTCTGAGTATGTTAAAATTTTACTTGCGGGTGACAATCCTAAAATTACAGTGGCAACAGCCAGATTCTTAACTATGGCTATAAAAAACCCCAATTTATTGATGTGTTACTAAAAACCAAAGTTTAAAGTTACCAAAAACTTTGGTTTTTAGTAACACATCAATAAGCTGGGGATTTTATATAATATTTATTAAAACTTTTATTTATCAAACTGTTTCATCTAAATTTTAGATTGTATTTGTAACTTGCTATTTGGGCCTTTTGGCTGTAAATAATAAATTTTAATTTTAAAAAATAAAGGCGGTCTTAGACTGATGGAAAAGTGAGTTCTGCAATGAAAAACAGGTCACTGCATAATTTAAGGAGATCCCAGAACCCTGCACGTCCCCATGAGAATTTACTTACATCTTCCTCCCCCCCCCCCATTTTTTTGGGGCCCAAAGTGTTTTTGATTATTGAATCTGGAGCACTGCACAGCTATATTAAGGAAAGAAAGAAACAGGAGCACAAGCAACTAAGGCGGGATAACTGTGCCCCAGAGAGGACGTAACAGAAATAAAAGAGTTTAACTATAATCTATGGCCGCTGATAGGAGCTGTGCAGCACTTCTACCTTCTGAAACAATTTTATCCCTTGAAATAATTTCTGAAACAATTTTATCCCTTGGAATAATTTCTACACCCTGTTATGGTAAGATAGCTTCCAAAATTTGTATTACGAACTATCACAATAAAATGGTCTAGTCTCCCTCCCTCTATCTATCTATCTATCTATCTATCTATCTATCTATCTATCTGTCTGTCTGTCTGTCTGTCTGTCTGTCTGTCTGTCTGTCTATTTCCATGGATAGCTTCAAGCAAAATGTTACAAAAATTGTGCCAAGTGATCGGGAGAAACATCCATTTGCTGGAAATGTCCTTCCTCTGATTCTCCTGAACTGAGCAGTTGTCTATAAGCTATAATCAATCCTTTTTTATTTGAGAATTGGGGTTATTTTTTCCCCTTATTCTACTAGTAATGTTATTTCAGATAAAACCATATGGGTTCACAAATGGACAATAAGAATGCATACAATCCCCCATTTTCTTCTCCCACATTTCATGGGAGACGTCCACCTTTTTAATAACTTTTCAAGAATTCCTACCCTGCTATCTAAGAACAAGAAAAGACATTTATTATTCAAACTTATGCACACTGATTCTGAGTTAATAACTTGCATCTTCCATGGGGTTGGCCAGGTCTGTTATTCTCATAGATCCACTCCTGCTGGAATCTAACTTTGATTGTAGAAGGACATTTGATATAAACTACAGTATATCTGAAAATTAGGGGAAGCTAAGACAGATATTGAAGATACAGCTTCTTTCTCAGTCCAGAAAGGAGTAAAGTATTGAAAGCTCATACTGAAAACAGTGAAATACCCTACTTATTGCTGGATACACACATTTTCTACAGAACACTGCTGAGTCCCTGTCCCAAAGGATATCATGTTAACTCAAATGACCTTTTGTGCATTTTTAATATTCCAGGCTGGAGCGCTTAGAAAATACATTTCTGACTCCAAATTGGTAGATAGCAGTTGAGTATGTGCTAGCACATTATTGTTTTAAAGTTTACAGAATTCTGTCTTACACAACAGTCCAACCCTTGTACAATGTAAAATGAAAGAAGCATGCAATCATTGTTGTACCCATGCAGTGGAAGAATCAAGAATTTCTAGACTAATACAATGTGTAGCAGCGTTGTGTTTGTGCTCGATATGGTAACTTCATTCTTACTCACGTGAGAGCTGAGCTTTTGGCTTCTATGACCATAATGATAGACTCTCCTTTGTCCACTACTGGTTGGAGTAAACAGCATCCTGTCTGGACACTAAACACTTGTTATGGAAGAAGAGTAGGCCAATTGGTACTTAGCCTAAAGAATCCAGGGTATCAGTTTTAACCAAGACAGACAACTAGAACATCCATAAGTTGAGGCCAAAATGTCTCATTCATGACCAAGCTTTACAGCAAAATGTTAGTCCAGGCTCTTGGTGAAACCCACTAACTGGCACTGTAAAGCTTCAAAACAGTAAACTGCAAGAATGAAAATCATCTCACACCCATGTCTCTGAAGGCATATGCTGCTGCTGCTGCTGCTGCTGCTGCTGCTGCTGCTGCTGCTGCTGCTGAAGATGATGATGATGATGATGATGATGATGATGATGATGATGATGATGATGAATTAAAGTGAAACTTCCTGCAAACAGGCAAGGTGGTCTAAGCTAGTGAATGGTGCAAGGTAAACAAAGGCACAAATTGAAGATATACGTTGGAGAACAGACCACAAATGTCAAGAGAAATGCTCTTATTCAGAGCTCCAGCAAAGCTAGAAGAGCATCCATCTCCTCACATTGTCAACTCCCAATTTACTTAGAACAAGCTGTCAGTCTCAGTTGTCCTTGCATTAGTGACACATAGGTTGGATTACCTCAATATGTCCCACTTGGGGCCATTCTTAAAGAAAGTATTTTTCTATTTCATGTTGGCCTCTTACACTACAAATAAATCTACGTTATTAAATCTAAGAGATGACAATATAGCCTAGATTGATCTACTGAGTATTTTTAGTCTATTTTTGTTTTATTGCATTCATTTCATGCTCCTCTGAAGACGGTCTAGAAACATCAAGCTGGTGCAAAATATAGCTGCCTGATCGTTGAAAGGGGGTGAATGAGTAGGAACATTGGATCCAAGCCCAAGGTCCTAGAAAGGACATAGCCACATGTACCAACCTGTTCTGAGTTGGAATGAGAATGGGACACCCTTTTCTTTAGCCTTCCCTTTGCATATTAGTAATAAGATTGGCAATGTATCCATGAAGTCACCAGGAACCGAGGTCAATGCAGAGAATCTGGTTAAAAGAAGAATGCCTCTCCCACTTTTCATCTGTGGTTTATCAATCCCCATCCTAGCCAGCTTTTAAGAAAGCTCTAGAGACCTTGAATGAATCCATTTGTCCTGCCAAGGTTTCAAGTTGGAACTGAAGTCCATTTTAGCATCATTCTCCAGAAATGGAAACAATACTGGCTGTAATGTTTGTTTAATTAATGTTGATTCCTGTTATATGCATTTTTCCCCTTCAATTGGCCAGTTTGGGGTACATTTTGCTCATTCAGCAGCTTAAAAATGTTTTCAACACATTGAGTCACTTCTGTCTCCTTCTCATTTTTATCCCCATTAGAGATCTCACCATTTTGTTTCTCAACTGCTTTCAAACATAATTGATTTACATGAGCTTTATTGAAATAGTTATATCTAAACAGGATGAAATCATATCCATGAGTAATGGGCTATCTATACCAATTTTGTCCCTTGCTATCACCTCTCTCTCTGTATTTAAGCAGTTGGACTGCATATAGTCTGCATGGTCATTCATTTGGTTCTGAAGGCACACACAGACACAAGTTCCTGCAAACCCAACGGTCCATTTTATTATGCCCTCTTTCCCAAGCAATCTACACACTAGCATTTTTCAGTGCAACTCACTCATAGCTTCATTTGGAGAGAATGCATAATCCAACGGAGCAAATCCACATGGAAAAACAGAATTAGGTATTTTCTGCAGAAGATGCAAGCTAACGTTTTGGCTAGCTTCTCTCCTGTCTTCAATAACTTGGCCTCTAATGCTGCTGCAATTTTATGGGTTCTGCAAAGAATCCTCAGAGGCACTTCCAGCACAACCATGCATCGTATGAATAATAAAGTATTTTTATTTGGCATATAAATATAGACAAGAGAGACAGCGGCAGTAAGGACAAAGGTAAATCTTTCAATGAAAGCTTCCCTGGGGTGGGTAGATAAAAGGCAAAGTAATTTAGGGGACACTGATAAGCTGGGGGGGGGGGGGAATAGGGAAAACAGTGCATCAGCTGTAGCTGGCATTCCTGTCATGTCACCAAACCATTGCATTGTAGCTCAGAAGATCCCTGTGTTCACCTGTGAATTTTGTCCCATACTTTTTCATCACAGCACCTCTCCTCCCCACTCTACCCCACTTCCCTTTTTCACTCCTGGACTGACAAAAAAATGGTCAGCTATTTTGCCATCACTATCAGTGCAGCTTTCACCAGCAAAGTTACCTACCCAATGAAACTATCTTTGAAGTGCATTTCAGACTAAGAATAATTACTAAATGCAAGGGAACAGAAAGAGAACGGTCTCCAATGGCAAGCTCTAGATCCTGTCATTGCATGAAGGTATACTGTACTTAGTACAGTCGATTGATTTCTCATCTCTTAATATCTAACCCAGGGCCACAGTTGCTAAAACACTAGGAAACTGAAACTCAACTTGCTTACTTGTCCTTCAGCTCAACCTTCCTAAGAGGATGATATGAGCTAAGCATTCAGGTACAGAGACTGTGACCTATGCTGTGTGCTCTGAGTTGAGAGCACAGAAGAAGTATCTGCATTTTGACCATGATTTACCAAAATCTTTCCTGAAGCTGCAGCAAAGAGGAAAATGTTCCATTTCTGCTATCCAGAAACCAAATGTTGGAGCTCCTTCTGAATAGATGTCTGAGGGGATTTCCCCCTCTTCCCTCCCCCTCTTCTTTTCCATGTAATGCCATGACTTAAACTATAAACCCAAAAGACAAGGACTCCAAACTACTTACCAGTTCCATCAGAAGACTTTTTCACTGAAGAGAGGAAGGAACAAAAATACTCTAAAGCAATAAATCTGAAATCTTATCTCTACATTCCAATATAGATAACAGTGGCTAGTTAACAATGGCTAGTATATATAAAAAAAACAAAAAATCAGGAAGCCAGTCACTTTTAAGGGCTTATTCACATGACTGCAAATTCATTATTCATCCATTGTAACTCATAGACTTGACCATTTTTGTTTTATGGTTACAGAGAAGGAGGCTAACACAATTCCTAGTAAAGAGTATTTCAGCACCCTGGATGGATTTAATCTGAATACCCCCTGAACCCCAATAACTCTGGGCAGTTCACAAGAAAAGAGAACTATAAAACAATAAAACAATGTAGCAATAAATAATGTAGATGGACTGAGGTTCTACCTTCAATGAGTTACAGAGGTTTTTGACCATATGGTAGAAAACTGAGTACAGAACAAGAACTGTGCTTTCCTTCCCATTAATATTGCTTGATCTAACACTGCATCTATTTTGACAGTCATTTGGAAGACCCTCTTCTCTGGATCCAAACATTTATCCCACAACACTCCCATAATGTTCCAAAAAGTGCCTCCAGCACTGCAATGTGTTATGGAACCAATTGTGGTTCCAGGACGAAGAAATGGATCGACGCCAAGCCATCAGCCGAGGACAGTTTCATTAGTGAACAAACCCAGCTCCAACTCCCTCTCAAGTTTGCATCCTTTTGACACCAGCCGAGTTTGTCCCCATATGAAGCATGAAGCTGTTTATTTCCCAGTGCTCGGAAGACAGAAACCAAGGAGACGCCACGTTTTTGCTTTAAATCCACCACCCATCAAGGGCCATCTGTGCTTGCACAGGGCATGTTCTCAGCTTGGCAGGCTGCTCCTTGCTTAAAGCAAAGAGAAACTGTTCACTTGGGGGAAAGGAAAAGAAAGAGTAATCAGAAAATCCCTGCAAGACACCAACAGCTGCAGTGGCTTTGAGTCCTGGGTAGCAGTCGCATCAGTGACAGATTTGGGTCTGAGGAAAGCAACAGCAGCTTAGGGCTGTCCTCATCAGTACAGCCAATTAGAACCACACAGGATGGCAAAGGCGTGTGGGAAAATGGTACCCCTCCTCAAGAAAACTCAGTTCAGAGAATCCAGCAAAAACTAGGAAGGTCTGAAACGGCCCAGCACTCCTCAGGCTGCAGATTTTTTTAAAAGCCTGGGAAGAAATGCCTTTGAATGCAAATGTTCTCTGGCGTCAACAGAACCTCGTCGGCAACAGATTGCTCCCCCATGGCTTCTGACCTAGGACGCTAGTCAATGCAAAGTCAGCTATTCCTTCACAGTTATTAGCAACCCTATAAGCCAGCCTTCCCCAGCCTAGGCCCAGGATAGTCATAATTCCTTCCCTCTTTAGAGACAGACAGGGAGTGATTGCTACCTGCCTGTCAGAGAGGAAGGAGAAGATGACAGCGTTGGGACCTAAGGAGAAGCTGATGAGCAGAAGCTTCTCCAAGCGACATTGTGCTTCCAGGCTAGATGTTCCCCAGAACTGCTTTCGATTGAGCTAGCTGTACAATCAGACAGCTTTAAAGGTGCCACAAATCCATTTCTTCTATTCTTTAAATGGTTCTTGCAAAGGATGGACGCAGCTGCTTCTTGGGAAATGTTACAGCTAGCTAGTATCAGCTCGTCAAGGTAGACCAGACTAGGAAACCAAAGTTATGAATGCCAATACTATTTTTATTATAAGGTTATGGTAACAGGATCTTGCAAGTCTGAATGTGCTTCCCTCCTTCCTTTTTTTGTATGAACTAGGGAGGGTCTTGTCTGAGATGCCTTCTCAGGTTACAGATCTGGTCTAGACTCAGATTTCTTTTATCTGGCCATTGTTTTGGTAGCTGCTGTTCCTCCCGTTTCTCAAGGTTGTTCCTTCTTCCCATTGCAATTAGCAGTCATAATGAGGTTCTGCGACACACAATGGAATCAAAGCAGGGTGTGGGAAACATCTGATACAGAAACCTTTGCAGAGAATCGAAAGGACAGAGGAGATGGAAGCCTTGTGATAAGATGGAGTTCTTCTATGAACATTCCCTTTTTTCATCTGCCAATATTGCAGGTCCCGCTTTCATTTATTTTTTTTCCTTTGCAGCATTTTTATAGCTGTACTTGGAGGTCATAGCATTGCTTTTATTGTCCAGTTGATATATGGCCAATGCAGCCAAAAATGAAAGAGCAGTTGCAAAGAGAATTTTCCCACTTCAAAAGAGCTACATTTGATTTGATTTTTGCTTCACAGCTATCTCTTCAGGTAAATCCTCTTCTCCATTCTTAGAGGCCTTAATTCCAAGGTCTTTACTAGAAATGATTTCCTCGGAAGAAAGGTAATATTAATGCAGTGAAATTCCAAATAAGTTCCAGTTCTCAAGAACTTCAGAAATGTTGTTACAAGGATGGAATGAAAAAAAGAAAAAACTATAGAAAACCTTGCTAACCATGAGAGTACTAGCTATGAAACATTTGCATCTCTGCAAGACACTCAAGAAAACTTCCTAGAAAGGACTTAAGGCTAGCATTCTCCATACTTGGCTTTCTAGCCAAAGCAAACTCTTATCTTTGTACTAGTCTCGAAAATGAATAAGAGAACTGAAAACAATTTAGTTGTTCAAAATGCTACCTGTAAACAGGTCAAGCCACTTTTGAACTATACAGAACGCAAAGAACTCTACAACTTCAAATCTGGCCACCCAACTATATGGATCCAAGATAGGGGTGTACCTGAAATATTTAAGAATTATCGAGCATTTGGGTTGTTTGGTGATGACTGCATCTTACTTCTGCTTTCCTCCTATGGAAGTAAACAAAAAAGGATCCAACTGTTGCTGTTGGAACATAGGAAGCTGCCAAATTCAGGACCAGAGCAACGATGTTCATTTACTTATTCACATATACACTGCCCAGATCCCCAGACTTCAAGTAGTTCGTGGCAATCATAAAAGAGAATCCAATCTAAACTCCACCAGCCACCTATCCTAATCAAGAAAACAGCATACTATAAACACTTTTTGTGTATTTGATTCCTAGTGACTCCCTGGACGAGTCCCTGCAGTTTTCTTGGCAAGATTTCAGAAGTGGCTTGCCATTGCCTTCTTCTTCCCAGGGCTGAGAGAGAGTGACCAGCCCGAGGTCACCCAGCTGGCTTGGTGCCTAAGACAGAACTAGAACTCAAGGTCTCCCTGTTTCTAGCCTGGTGTCTTGACCACTACACTAAACTGGCTGTCACTGATAGCCTTACCCAAGACCAATAAAGGTGGTGTCAGGGGCATGTTCTTCCATAAAGTTGGGGCCATCAGAGAGAACTGTTTCAAAGTCCATGTCCCCTTGAACCCACTTGGGGACAAGACTCCAAAAACAAAACAAAAACCTTCCTGAAAGCACATATCAGACGGGCAGAATCATTGGATATACATGGTCCTGAAGGTCCTATCTTCAGCTTTAGCTTCTAGGCAGGCTCCTTAAAATACTTAATCTAGATAAAATGTGCTCAGCCTCTTAAGTCCAAGTTTTTATTCCTCCTCTCTGCTCTTTTAACCCATAAGAACTTTTGCTGTCATGCAGTAAGAAAACATTTGGCCATGAGAAAAATGGCAAAATCAATAGTGAGCAATACTTTTAATAAGCCAACTCAAAGGTCACCCCTTCTTCCCCCCCCAAAAAAAGAAATGAAAACCTTACTAATTTTTAAAGGACAAATAGCTCCATAAAATATTGCCAGGATGGAGTTTGGAATAAAGATTTGCGAGTTCTTCAAAGTAATTACATCAGGCCTTATAACAGTTTATTACTTGACATTATTTCTTCTAGAAACCCTAACAATTTCTCCTAATGCCAAATATTTGTCACCTAAATCAACTTTTCTTGCTGTTGGTGTTGTTGTTTTCTCTTCTTCACAATGAAAACTATTTTCCATCGCACACAAAATCACTCTGAATATTTTAGTCATGGGAAATAAAAGCTTTCTTTATATTAGTTGAGGGAAACAAAAGCTTTTAATGCTTAATTTAAACTCCCACGGGAAGCTGAAAAGCTAGCCCAGAAAAGCTTCCTACCTTTGCAGGAAACGTTCCACACCCAATAGGGATATGAGATATGCATTTCAAATATTTCAAGCTGATTGAGAAAAGCCAAGTGGCTTAGACCCATTTAGAAGCATCCACGTTCTTTTGGTTTAGAAATCTCGTTCAAAGATTCAGCCCAAACGCCTCGAAATCACCTCTCCAAATGGAATAAACACATGCATGGTCTTAATAGACAACCAACTTGCTCGCGCTGACAAGAATAACCACTACTTCTCCCACAACCAAAAGGGAAAAAAAAAGTTAATGGATCCAGGCAAGACCCCAGCATTACAGACCCTTTCTACAGTACATGATGCCATCTCACATTAAGACTCAGGAGAGCAAAGTGTTTCAATAAATGCAATCTGATTAAGTTAAGTGGATTTAAAAAAAATTAAAGGCAAGAGAAAGGAGACCTCCATCTAGGCCACTAACCTATTAGTTATTTGAAAGACACAGTTAATGAAAGTTGCAGAGAAAGGTGACCTGACAGCTATAATTTCAATGGATTTGTCTAAGAGCTTATGAAAGGAAGCCATCTAAAAGATTAAAGAAGGTAAATATCTACTGAGTAGGAGAGATGTAGTCCTTTCACGCTGTTGGCACATCACCTTTGACTGCTCTCCCAGCTAACCGTCATCAATAGATTTACTCGCCGTGAATTTGTTTTTGAGCCTTTCAAATCTTCGGATGTAGCAGCTACGGTCCACGTCTTATTTATTCAATCCATCGCCTGCTTTTCTGTTCAGCGGAATACTCAACCAGCTAACCATAGCTAAAACAGACAACACAGATGACAAACTAGTAGGAATATAATTAGGTATCAATTACTAATCCACTCGTCCTCTGGAAGCCCGTTCCCTAAATTGATTCGTCCTGTGCTAGAAATTCCTTCTGCATTTTTTCTCACCCATTCTCCCTCAGACTTGATAAAAAGCTTATGGAGAGGATGAAGAGCGTGAGAATGCTCTACCGTTCATTACACAACAGTCTCTATAGAGATCTGCAGCCATTCATTACTAAGGGAAAATCTCAGAAAGACACTCTTCCTATGTGGCTTTTTCAGATGGAGATGTAGGGACAGCCACTGAATGGTATGGAATAATGAGTATCAGGTAATCTTCTCTAGCACTTTTCAACATTCCTGGCTTCTTGACTTTCCATTTGGTTCCAAAGAAAGACGTCAAGAAGGTACTCTTTTCATGGATTACTTTTTCTCAGATTAGACATTGCAGCTAGTAGCCTTATTGTAACAGCTGTGCTAGAATGCACCAAGGAATAAGCACAATTGCAAGCATGAATGGGAAACATTAACACCCTATTAAGAAACTCAAGAAAGTGTAGTCTGCATGCAATCACCATTATTATGAGAGCAGCAAAACAGGGTCATCTTGGGGAGTGTGGGACATCATAATCCCATGATACGTAGGGACCTAATCTGTCTTATGTTATATGGAAGAGGTGGCCTGCATTTCACTTGTCCAAGTAAGCGTCTAGCTCTCCGTGTAATAACTTGTCTCTGTCTCTGTTGGCCCGTGCACAGAGAGTCTTGACTCCCTTTGGTCAAATATTTGATTTTGTTGTTAGTGGCCTTGCAGCTCAAGCAAGCAAATTCAATTTAAGCAATGCTGGTTCAATGCTTTTTATTAAACACTAAGAAAATAAAAGAATAACACTGTGCTGTTTGGGGGAATTGGGGATTGATATACACATGCACTCTATCAATTCTGCAGGATGAGAAAATGCATTGCTAAAAACAAAGATAGTTTGAAAGGGCAGAGGGGGTCTCATTTACTGCACAACACACACACTAGAAGCTAAATATCTGCCAACTTTTTTAATGAATCCAACATTATAGAACATGATTCCATGTACATCCTTCCCAACCCATTATCCATTTCTTGATGTTTCATTAATTTGTGTAATTTTATTTTATTTTTATTCATTACTACATTTATATCCTGTCTCTCAGGAGGCTACCCAAAGTAATCCTAGTTAATTAACTTGGGTCAAAAGATAGGAACCTCCATGGATGAGTAAAGCTTAAAGCATTCTCTTAAGTCCAACACCATAATGGTTAAATCAAACTGGATGGATGGATGGATGGATGGATGGATGGATGGATGGATGGATGGACAGACTGACAAACAAGTTGAGTGGATGGATGGATGGATGGATGGATGGATGGATGGATGGATGGATGGACAGACAAGTTGGGTGGATGGATGGATGGATGGATGGATGGATGGATGGATAATCAGACAAGTTGAATGAATGGATGGATGGATAGATGGACAGATCCCTTTCTCCTTCCTTTCTGCTGCCACAGTTTATGCCAAAGCCTGCTATTTCTATTTCTTTAAATAATTTTCTTAAATTTTATTACAAAAATATATTTTGCAGACACCATGCATGTGCATTTGATCTGCATCACTTTTCTATTGCACTCAGTTGCTGATGTTATGTGCTACATGCATGTATGTTTAGAACTTAGATTCTGCAGGTGATAGAGAGGAGTACATGGTACTATAATGCTGTAGCACTGATGATGTTACCTAGTCAGGTAATGAAACATCTGAAAGCAAACAACCAAGCTCAGAGAGCAGCAAGGACTCCACAACTGGAGCACTGGATTCCAACACACAGCTATTTGCACACCTCTGTCAGTCATGCTTCTTCATGGAAAGATTTCACAGTTTGGTCTTTAGAAGGATTCAGGCTTCTCTCTGCAGTGGCTCTAGAGCTACCACAATGGAAAAGCACCGATACAGGAGCCAGCCATCAAGACAGTATGTAAACTGTGCTTTTTTTAAAAGAAAAAAAATAGGGCAAACTTCTAAAGGGAAAGGGATTCCCTGCAGGACAATTGTCACCCCAGAGCTCTCTGGTTTATTACAAGGGAAAGAAGAGGTGGGAAAACAAACATCTGGTGATGTTGCAGGTCTCTTCTAAGATCAGGCCAGCAGATGCCAAGGCAAAATTTGCAGGCCATCTTGGCAGGGTTCCCAGGACCCTGTGACCATTTCTTCTTGGTAGATTGCCAAGAGATATACTAGTAACTAA